>NC_134832.1:73827918-74130476 GCF_004210375.1 Tachypleus tridentatus | reverse complement strand
CCTATACACTAAACATTGATTACAAAACACCCCAGTCTTTAGGTGTATTGATCCATCTGGTACATTCCTATACACTAAACATTGATTACAAAACACTCCAGTCTTTTAGGTGTATTTCTCTCTGGTGTATTGATTACAAAACACTCCAGTCTGTGTACATCTGGTACATTCCTATACACTAAACATTGATTACAAAACACTCCAGTCTTTAGGTGTATTGATCCATCTGGTACATTGTTATACACTAAACACTGATTACAAAACATCCTCTGGTACATTCTTATAGGTGTATTGATTCAAAAACACTCCTGTCTGTATTGTATCTTGGTATTCCTATACACTAAACATTGATTACAAAACACTCCAGTCTTTAGGTGTATTGATTCATCTAGTACATACCTATACACTAAACATTGATTACAAAACACTCCAGTCTTTAGGTGTATTGATCCATCTTTTACATTCCTATACACTAAACATTGATTACAAAACACTCCAGTCTTTAGGTGTATTGTCCATCTGGTACCTTCCTATACACTAAACATTGATTACAAAACACTCCAGTCTTTTTAGGTGTATTGATTCCATCTGGTATATTCCTATACACTAAATATTGATTATAAAACACCTCTGTTTTTAGGTGTATTGTCTATCTGGTACATTCCTATACAGTAAACATTGATTACAAAACACTACAGTCTTTAGGTGTATTGATTCCATACACTATACACTAAACATTGATTACAAAACACTCCAGTCTTTAGGTGTATTGATCCATCTGGTACATTGATCCATCTATACACTAAACATTGATTACAAAACACTCCAGTCTTTAGGTGTATTGTCCATCTGGTACATTCCTATACACTAAACATTGATTACAAAACACTACAGTCTTTAGGTGTATTGATTTATCTAGTACATACCTATACACTAAACATTGATTACAAAACACTCCAGTCTTTAGGTGTATTGATTCATCTGGTACATTCCTATACACTAAATATTGATTACAAAACACCCCTGTCATCTGGTACATTCCTATACACTAAACATTGATTACAAAACACTCCAGTCTTTAGGTGTATTGATCCATCTTGTACATTGTTATACACTAAACACTGTTTACAAAACACTCCAGTCTTTAGGTGTATTGATCCATCTGGTACATTCCTATACACTAAACACTGATTACAAAACACTCCAGTTTTTAGATGTATTGTCCATCTGGTACATTCCTATACACTAAACATTGATTACAAAACACTCCAGTCTTTAGGTGTATTGATCCATCTGGTACATTCCTATACACTAAACATTGATTACAAAACACTCCAGTCTTTAGGTGTATTGATTTATCTAGTACATACCTATACACTAAACATTGATTACAAAACACTCCAGTCTTTAGGTGTATTGATACATCTGGTATATTCCTATACACTAAATATTGATTACAAAACACTCCAGTCTTTAGGTGTATTGATCCATCTGGTACATTCCTATACACTAAACATTGATTACAAAACATTCCAGTCTTTAGGTGTATTGATCCATCTGGTACATTCCTATACACTAAACATTGATTACAAAACACTCCAGTCTTTAGGTGTATTGATTCATCTGGTACATTCCTATACACTAAATATTGATTACAAAACACTCCAGTCTTTAGGTGTATTGATCCATCTGGTACATTCCTATACACTAAACATTGATTACAAAACACTCCAGTCTTTAGGTGTATTGTCCATCTGGTACATTCCTATACACTAAACATTGATTACAAAACACTCCAGTCTTTAGGTGTATTGATCCATCTGGTACATTCCTATACACTAAACACTGTTTACAAAACACTCCAGTCTTTAGGTGTATTGATCCATCTTTTACATTCCTATACACTAAACACTGATTACAAAACACTCCAGTCTTTAGGTGTATTGTCCATCTGGTACATTCCTATACACTAAACATTGATTACAAAACACTCCAGTCTTTAGGTGTATTGATTTATCTAGTACATACCTATACACTAAACATTGATTACAAAACACTCCAGTCTTTAGGTGTATTGATTCATCTGGTACATTCCTATACACTAAATATTGATTACAAAACACCCCTGTCTTTAGGTGTATTGTCCATCTGGTACATTCCTATACACTAAACATTGATTACAAAACACTCCAGTCTTTTAGGTGTATTGATCCATCTTGTACATTGTTATACACTAAACACTGTTTACAAAACACTCCAGTCTTTAGGTGTATTGATCCATCTGGTACATTCCTATACACTAAACATTGATTACAAAACACTCCAGTCTTTAGGTGTATTGTCCATCTGGTACATTCCTATACACTAAACATTGATTACAAAACACTCCAGTCTTTAGGTGTATTGATCCATCTGGTACATTCCTATACACTAAACATTGATTACAAAACACTCCAGTCTTTAGGTGTATTGATCCATCTGGTACATTCCTATACACTAAACATTGATTACAAAACACTCCAGTCTTTAGGTGTATTGTCCATCTGGTACATTCCTATACACTAAACATTGATTACAAAACACTCCAGTCTTTAGGTGTATTGATCCATCTGGTACATTCCTATACACTAAATATTGATTATAAAACACTCCAGTCTTTAGGTGTATTGATCCATCTGGTACATTCCTATACACTAAACATTGATTACAAAACACTCCAGTCTTTAGGTGTATTGATCCATCTGGTACATTCCTATACACTAAACATTGATTACAAAACACTCCAGTCTTTAGGTGTATTGATCCATCTGGTACATTCCTATACACTAAACATTGATTACAAAACACTCCAGTCTTTAGGTGTATTGATCCATCTGGTACATTCCTATACACTAAACATTGATTACAAAACACTCCAGTCTTTAGGTGTATTGATCCATCTGGTACATTCCTATACACTAAACATTGATTACAAAACACTCCAGTCTTTAGGTGTATTGAACCATCTGGTACATTCTTATACACTGAACTTTGATTACAAAACACCCCAGTCTTAGGGTGTATTGATCCATCTGGTACATTCCTATACACTAAACATTGATTACAAAACACTCCAGTCTTTTAGGTGTATTGATCCATCTGGTACATTCCTATACACTAAACATTGATTACAAAACACTCCAGTCTTTAGGTGTATTGATCCATCTGGTACATTCCTATACACTAAACATTGATTACAAAACACTCCAGTCTTTAGGTGTATTGATCCATCTTTTACATTCCTATACACTAAACACTGATTACAAAACACTCCAGTTTTTAGATGTATTGTCCATCTGGTACCTTCCTATACACTAAACATTGATTACAAAACACTCCAGTCTCTAGGTTTATTGATATATCTGGTATATTCCTATACACTAAATATTGATTATAAAACACTCCAGTCTTTAGGTGTATTGATCCATCTGGTACATTCCTATACACTAAACATTGATTACAAAACACTCCAGTCTTTAGGTGTATTGATCCATCTGGTACATTCCTATACACTAAACATTGATTACAAAACACTCCAGTCTTTAGGTGTATTGATCCATCTGGTACATTCCTATACACTAAACATTGATTACAAAACACTCCAGTCTTTAGGTGTATTGTCCATCTGGTACATTCCTATACACTAAACATTGATTACAAAACACTCCAGTCTTTAGGTGTATTGATCCATCTGGTACATTCCTATACACTAAACATTGATTACAAAACACTCCAGTCTTTTAGGTGTATTGATCCATCTGGTACATTCCTATACACTAAACATTGATTACAAAACACTCCAGTCTTTAGGTGTATTGATCCATCTGGTACATTCCTATACACTAAACATTGATTACAAAACACTCCAGTCTTTAGGTGTATTGATCCATCTGGTACATTCCTATACACTAAACATTGATTACAAAACACTCCAGTGTATTTAGGTGTATTGATTACAAAACATCCATCTGGTACATCTTACCTATACACTAAACATTGATTACAAAACACTCCAGTCCAGTCTTTAGGTGTATTGATCCATCTGGTACATTCCTATACACTAAACTAAACATTGATTACAAAACACTCCAGTCTTTAGGTGTATTGATCCATCTGGTACATTCCTATACACTAAACATTGATTACAAAACACTCCAGTCTTTAGGTGTATTGATCCATCTGGTACATTCCTATACACTAAACATTGATTACAAAACACTCCAGTCTTTAGGTGTATTGATCCATCTGGTACATTCCTATACACTAAACATTGATTACAAAACACTCCAGTCTTTAGGTGTATTGATCCATCTGGTACATTCCTATACACTAAACATTGATTACAAAACACTCCAGTCTTTAGGTGTATTGATCCATCTGGTACATTCCTATACACTAAACATTGATTACAAAACACTCCAGTCTTTAGGTGTATTGATCCATCTGGTACATTCCTATACACTAAACATTGATTACAAAACACTCCAGTCTTTAGGTGTATTGATCCATCTGGTACATTCCTATACACTAAACATTGATTACAAAACACTCCAGTCTTTAGGTGTATTGATCCATCTGGTACATTCCTATACACTAAACATTGATTACAAAACACTCCAGTCTTTAGGTGTATTGATCCATCTGGTACATTCCTATACACTAAACATTGATTACAAAACACTCCAGTCTTTAGGTGTATTGATCCATCTGGTACATTCCTATACACTAAACATTGATTACAAAACACTCCAGTCTTTAGGTGTATTGTCCATCTGGTACATTCCTATACACTAAACATTGATTACAAAACACTCCAGTCTTTAGGTGTATTGATCCATCTGGTACATTCCTATACACTAAACATTGATTACAAAACACTCCAGTCTTTAGGTGTATTGATCCATCTGGTACATTCCTATACACTAAACATTGATTACAAAACACTCCAGTCTTTAGGTGTATTGATCCATCTGGTACATTCCTATACACTAAACATTGATTACAAAACACTCCAGTCTTTAGGTGTATTGATCCATCTGGTACATTCCTATACACTAAACATTGATTACAAAACACTCCAGTCTTTAGGTGTATTGATCCATCTGGTACATTCCTATACACTAAACATTGATTACAAAACACTCCAGTCTTTAGGTGTATTGATCCATCTGGTACATTCCTATACACTAAACATTGATTACAAAACACTCCAGTCTTTAGGTGTATTGATCCATCTGGTACATTCCTATACACTAAACATTGATTACAAAACACTCCAGTCTTTAGGTGTATTGATCCATCTGGTACATTCCTATACACTAAACATTGATTACAAAACACTCCAGTCTTTAGGTGTATTGATCCATCTGGTACATTCCTATACACTAAACATTGATTACAAAACACTCCAGTCTTTAGGTGTATTGATCCATCTGGTACATTCCTATACACTAAACATTGATTACAAAACACTCCAGTCTTTAGGTGTATTGATCCATCTGGTACATTCCTATACACTAAACATTGATTACAAAACACTCCAGTCTTTAGGTGTATTGATCCATCTGGTACATTCCTATACACTAAACATTGATTACAAAACACTCCAGTCTTTAGGTGTATTGATCCATCTGGTACATTCCTATACACTAAACATTGATTACAAAACACTCCAGTCTTTAGGTGTATTGATCCATCTGGTACATTCCTATACACTAAACATTGATTACAAAACACTCCAGTCTTTAGGTGTATTGATCCATCTGGTACATTACCTATATTACAAAACACTCCAAATACACTAAACATTGATTACAAAACACTCCAGTCTTTAGGTGTATTGATCCATCTGGTACATTCCTATACACTAAACATTGATTACAAAACACTCCAGTCTTTAGGTGTATTGATCCATCTGGTACATTCCTATACACTAAACATTGATTACAAAACACTCCAGTCTTTAGGTGTATTGATCCATCTGGTACATTCCTATACACTAAACATTGATTAGTCTTTAGGTGTAATCCATCTGGTACATTCCTATACACTAAACATTGATTACAAAACCAGTCTTTTAGGTGTATTGTCCATCTGGTACATTCCTATACACTAAACATTGATTACAAAACACTCCAGTCTTTAGGTGTATTGATCCATCTGGTACATTCCTATACACTAAACATTGATTACAAAACACTCCAGTCTTTAGGTGTATTGATCCATCTGGTACATTCCTATACACTAAACATTGATTACAAAACACTCCAGTCTTTAGTCTTTAGGTGTATTGATTCCATCTGGTACATTCCTATACACTAAACATTGATTACAAAACACTCCAGTCTTTAGGTGTATTGATCCATCTGGTACATTCCTATACACTAAACATTGATTACAAAACACTCCAGTCTTTAGGTGTATTGATCCATCTGGTACATTCCTATACACTAAACATTGATTACAAAACACTCCAGTCTTTAGGTGTATTGATCCATCTGGTACATTCCTATACACTAAACATTGATTACAAAACACTCCAGTCTTTAGGTGTATTGATCCATCTGGTACATTCCTATACACTAAACATTGATTACAAAACACTCCAGTCTTTAGGTGTATTGATCCATCTGGTACATTCCTATACACTAAACATTGATTACAAAACACTCCAGTCTTTAGGTGTATTGATCCATCTGGTACATTCCTATACACTAAACATTGATTACAAAACACTCCAGTCTTTAGGTGTATTGATCCATCTGGTACATTCCTATACACTAAACATTGATTACAAAACACTCCAGTCTTTAGGTGGTGTACATTCCTATACACTATTGATTCCATCTGTATTACATACATTCCTATACACTAAACATTGATTACAAAACACTCCAGTCTTTAGGTGTATTGATCCATCTGGTACATTCCTATACACTAAACATTGATTACAAAACACTCCAGTCTTTAGGTGTATTGATCCATCTGGTACATTCCTATACACTAAACATTGATTACAAAACACTCCAGTCTTTAGGTGTATTGATCCATCTGGTACATTCCTATACACTAAACATTGATTACAAAACACTCCAGTCTTTAGGTGTATTGATCCATCTGGTACATTCCTATACACTAAACATTGATTACAAAACACTCCAGTCTTTAGGTGTATTGATCCATCTGGTACATTCCTATACACTAAACATTGATTACAAAACACTCCAGTCTTTAGGTGTATTGATCCATCTGGTACATTCCTATACACTAAACATTGATTACAAAACACTCCAGTCTTTAGGTGTATTGTCCATCTGGTACATTCCTATACACTAAACATTGATTACAAAACACTCCAGTCTTTAGGTGTATTGATCCATCTGGTACATTCCTATACACTAAACATTGATTACAAAACACTCCAGTCTTTAGGTGTATTGATCCATCTGGTACATTCCTATACACTAAACATTGATTACAAAACACTCCAGTCTTTAGGTGTATTGATCCATCTGGTACATTCCTATACACTAAACTCCATAGGTGATTACAAAACACTCCAGTCTTTAGGTGTATTGATCCATCTGGTACATTCCTATACACTAAACATTGATTACAAAACACTCCAGTCTTTAGGTGTATTGATCCATCTGGTACATTCCTATACACTAAACATTGATTACAAAACACTCCAGTCTTTAGGTGTATTGATCCATCTGGTACATTCCTATACACTAAACATTGATTACAAAACACTCCAGTCTTTAGGTGTATTGATCCATCTGGTAAACATTGATTTCCTATACACTAAACATTGATTACAAAACACTCCAGTCTTTAGGTGTATTGATCCATCTGGTACATTCCTATACACTAAACATTGATTACAAAACACTCCAGTCTTTAGGTGTATTGATCCATCTGGTACATTCCTATACACTAAACATTGATTACAAAACACTCCAGTCTTTAGGTGTATTGATCCATCTGGTACATTCCTATACACTAAACATTGATTACAAAACACTCCAGTCTTTAGGTGTATTGATCCATCTGGTACATTCCTATACACTAAACATTGATTACAAAACACTCCAGTCTTTAGGTGTATTGATCCATCTGGTACATTCCTATACACTAAACATTGATTACAAAACACTCCAGTCTTTAGGTGTATTGATCCATCTGGTACATTCCTATACACTAAACATTGATTACAAAACACTCCAGTCTTTAGGTGTATTGATCCATCTGGTACATTCCTATACACTAAACATTGATTACAAAACACTCCAGTCTTTAGGTGTATTGATCCATCTGGTACATTCCTATACACTAAACATTGATTACAAAACACTCCAGTCTTTAGGTGTATTGTCCATCTGGTACATTCCTATACACTAAACATTGATTACAAAACACTCCAGTCTTTAGGTGTATTGATCCATCTGGTACATTCCTATACACTAAACATTGATTACAAAACACTCCAGTCTTTAGGTGTATTGATCCATCTGGTACATTCCTATACACTAAACATTGATTACAAAACACTCCAGTCTTTAGGTGTATTGATCCATCTGGTACATTCCTATACACTAAACATTGATTACAAAACACTCCAGTCTTTAGGTGTATTGATCCATCTGGTACATTCCTATACACTAAACATTGATTACAAAACACTCCAGTCTTTAGGTGTATTGATCCATCTGGTACATTCCTATACACTAAACATTGATTACAAAACACTCCAGTCTTTAGGTGTATTGATCCATCTGGTACATTCCTATACACTAAACATTGATTACAAAACACTCCAGTCTTTAGGTGTATTGATCCATCTGGTACATTCCTATACACTAAACATTGATTACAAAACACTCCAGTCTTTAGGTGTATTGATCCATCTGGTACATTCCTATACACTAAACATTGATTACAAAACATTGATTACCAGTCTTTAGGTGTATTGATCCATCTGGTACATTCCTATACACTAAACATTGATTACAAAACACTCCAGTCTTTAGGTGTATTGATCCATCTGGTACATTCCTATACACTAAACATTGATTACAAAACACTCCAGTCTTTAGGTGTATTGATCCATCTGGTACATTCCTATACACTAAACATTGATTACAAAACACTCCAGTCTTTAGGTGTATTGATCCATCTGGTACATTCCTATACACTAAACATTGATTACAAAACACTCCAGTCTTTAGGTGTATTGATCCATCTGGTACATTCCTATACACTAAACATTGATTACAAAACACTCCAGTCTTTAGGTGTATTGATCCATCTGGTACATTCCTATACACTAAACATTGATTACAAAACACTCCAGTCTTTAGGTGTATTGATCCATCTGGTACATTCCTATACACTAAACATTGATTACAAAACACTCCAGTCTTTAGGTGTATTGATCCATCTGGTACATTCCTATACACTAAACATTGATTACAAAACACTCCAGTCTTTAGGTGTATTGATCCATCTGGTACATTCCTATACACTAAACATTGATTACAAAACACTCCAGTCTTTAGGTGTATTGATCCATCTGGTACATTCCTATACACTAAACATTGATTACAAAACACTCCAGTCTTTAGGTGTATTGATCCATCTGGTACATTCCTATACACTAAACATTGATTACAAAACACTCCAGTCTTTAGGTGTATTGATCCATCTGGTACATTCCTATACACTAAACATTGATTACAAAACACTCCAGTCTTTAGGTGTATTGATCCATCTGGTACATTCCTATACACTAAACATTGATTACAAAACACTCCAGTCTTTAGGTGTATTGATCCATCTGGTACATTCCTATACACTAAACATTGATTACAAAACACTCCAGTCTTTAGGTGTATTGATCCATCTGGTACATTCCTATACACTAAACATTGATTACAAAACACTCCAGTCTTTAGGTGTATTGATCCATCTGGTACATTCCTATACACTAAACATTGATTACAAAACACTCCAGTCTTTAGGTGTATTGATCCATCTGGTACATTCCTATACACTAAACATTGATTACAAAACACTCCAGTCTTTAGGTGTATTGATCCATCTGGTACATTCCTATACACTAAACATTGATTACAAAACACTCCAGTCTTTAGGTGTATTGATCCATCTGGTACATTCCTATACACTAAACATTGATTACAAAACACTCCAGTCTTTAGGTGTATTGATCCATCTGGTACATTCCTATACACTAAACATTGATTACAAAACACTCCAGTCTTTAGGTGTATTGATCCATCTGGTACATTCCTATACACTAAACATTGATTACAAAACACTCCAGTCTTTAGGTGTATTGATCCATCTGGTACATTCCTATACACTAAACATTGATTACAAAACACTCCAGTCTTTAGGTGTATTGATCCATCTGGTACATTCCTATACACTAAACATTGATTACAAAACACTCCAGTCTTTAGGTGTATTGATCCATCTGGTACATTCCTATACACTAAACATTGATTACAAAACACTCCAGTCTTTAGGTGTATTGATCCATCTGGTACATTCCTATACACTAAACATTGATTACAAAACACTCCAGTCTTTAGGTGTATTGATCCATCTGGTACATTCCTATACACTAAACATTGATTACAAAACACTCCAGTCTTTAGGTGTATTGATCCATCTGGTACATTCCTATACACTAAACATTGATTACAAAACACTCCAGTCTTTAGGTGTATTGATCCATCTGGTACATTCCTATACACTAAACATTGATTACAAAACACTCCAGTCTTTAGGTGTATTGATCCATCTGGTACATTCCTATACACTAAACATTGATTACAAAACACTCCAGTCTTTAGGTGTATTGATCCATCTGGTACATTCCTATACACTAAACATTGATTACAAAACACTCCAGTCTTTAGGTGTATTGATCCATCTGGTACATTCCTATACACTAAACATTGATTACAAAACACTCCAGTCTTTAGGTGTATTGATCCATCTGGTACATTCCTATACACTAAACATTGATTACAAAACACTCCAGTCTTTAGGTGTATTGATCCATCTGGTACATTCCTATACACTAAACATTGATTACAAAACACTCCAGTCTTTAGGTGTATTGATCCATCTGGTACATTCCTATACACTAAACATTGATTACAAAACACTCCAGTCTTTAGGTGTATTGATCCATCTGGTACATTCCTATACACTAAACATTGATTACAAAACACTCCAGTCTTTAGGTGTATTGATCCATCTGGTACATTCCTATACACTAAACATTGATTACAAAACACTCCAGTCTTTAGGTGTATTGATCCATCTGGTACATTCCTATACACTAAACATTGATTACAAAACACTCCAGTCTTTAGGTGTATTGATCCATCTGGTACATTCCTATACACTAAACATTGATTACAAAACACTCCAGTCTTTAGGTGTATTGATCCATCTGGTACATTCCTATACACTAAACATTGATTACAAAACACTCCAGTCTTTAGGTGTATTGATCCATCTGGTACATTCCTATACACTAAACATTGATTACAAAACACTCCAGTCTTTAGGTGTATTGATCCATCTGGTACATTCCTATACACTAAACATTGATTACAAAACACTCCAGTCTTTAGGTGTATTGATCCATCTGGTACATTCCTATACACTAAACATTGATTACAAAACACTCCAGTCTTTAGGTGTATTGATCCATCTGGTACATTCCTATACACTAAACATTGATTACAAAACACTCCAGTCTTTAGGTGTATTGATCCATCTGGTACATTCCTATACACTAAACATTGATTACAAAACACTCCAGTCTTTAGGTGTATTGATCCATCTGGTACATTCCTATACACTAAACATTGATTACAAAACACTCCAGTCTTTAGGTGTATTGATCCATCTGGTACATTCCTATACACTAAACATTGATTACAAAACACTCCAGTCTTTAGGTGTATTGATCCATCTGGTACATTCCTATACACTAAACATTGATTACAAAACACTCCAGTCTTTAGGTGTATTGATCCATCTGGTACATTCCTATACACTAAACATTGATTACAAAACACTCCAGTCTTTAGGTGTATTGATCCATCTGGTACATTCCTATACACTAAACATTGATTACAAAACACTCCAGTCTTTAGGTGTATTGTGTATTGATTCCATCTGGTACATTCCTATACACTAAACATTGATTACAAAACACTCCAGTCTTTAGGTGTATTGATCCATCTGGTACATTCCTATACACTAAACATTGATTACAAAACACTCCAGTCTTTAGGTGTATTGATCCATCTGGTACATTCCTATACACTAAACATTGATTACAAAACACTCCAGTCTTTAGGTGTATTGATCCATCTGGTACATTCCTATACACTAAACATTGATTACAAAACACTCCAGTCTTTAGGTGTATTGATCCATCTGGTACATTCCTATACACTAAACATTGATTACAAAACACTCCAGTCTTTAGGTGTATTGATCCATCTGGTACATTCCTATACACTAAACATTGATTACAAAACACTCCAGTCTTTAGGTGTATTGATCCATCTGGTACATTCCTATACACTAAACATTGATTACAAAACACTCCAGTCTTTAGGTGTATTGATCCATCTGGTACATTCCTATACACTAAACATTGATTACAAAACACTCCAGTCTTTAGGTGTATTGATCCATCTGGTACATTCCTATACACTAAACATTGATTACAAAACACTCCAGTCTTTAGGTGTATTGATCCATCTGGTACATTCCTATACACTAAACATTGATTACAAAACACTCCAGTCTTTAGGTGTATTGATCCATCTGGTACATTCCTATACACTAAACATTGATTACAAAACACTCCAGTCTTTAGGTGTATTGATCCATCTGGTACATTCCTATACACTAAACATTGATTACAAAACACTCCAGTCTTTAGGTGTATTGATCCATCTGGTACATTCCTATACACTAAACATTGATTACAAAACACTCCAGTCTTTAGGTGTATTGATCCATCTGGTACATTCCTATACACTAAACATTGATTACAAAACACTCCAGTCTTTAGGTGTATTGATCCATCTGGTACATTCCTATACACTAAACATTGATTACAAAACACTCCAGTCTTTAGGTGTATTGATCCATCTGGTACATTCCTATACACTAAACATTGATTACAAAACACTCCAGTCTTTAGGTGTATTGATCCATCTGGTACATTCCTATACACTAAACATTGATTACAAAACACTCCAGTCTTTAGGTGTATTGATCCATCTGGTACATTCCTATACACTAAACATTGATTACAAAACACTCCAGTCTTTAGGTGTATTGATCCATCTGGTACATTCCTATACACTAAACATTGATTACAAAACACTCCAGTCTTTAGGTGTATTGATCCATCTGGTACATTCCTATACACTAAACATTGATTACAAAACACTCCAGTCTTTAGGTGTATTGATCCATCTGGTACATTCCTATACACTAAACATTGATTACAAAACACTCCAGTCTTTAGGTGTATTGATCCATCTGGTACATTCCTATACACTAAACATTGATTACAAAACACTCCAGTCTTTAGGTGTATTGATCCATCTGGTACATTCCTATACACTAAACATTGATTACAAAACACTCCAGTCTTTAGGTGTATTGATCCATCTGGTACATTCCTATACACTAAACATTGATTACAAAACACTCCAGTCTTTAGGTGTATTGATCCATCTGGTACATTCCTATACACTAAACATTGATTACAAAACACTCCAGTCTTTAGGTGTATTGATCCATCTGGTACATTCCTATACACTATTGATTCCAGTCTTTAGGTGTATTGATCCATCTGGTACATTCCTATACACTAAACATTGATTACAAAACACTCCAGTCTTTAGGTGTATTGATCCATCTGGTACATTCCTATACACTAAACATTGATTACAAAACACTCCAGTCTTTAGGTGTATTGATCCATCTGGTACATTCCTATACACTAAACATTGATTACAAAACACTCCAGTCTTTAGGTGTATTGATCCATCTGGTACATTCCTATACACTAAACATTGATTACAAAACACTCCAGTCTTTAGGTGTATTGATCCATCTGGTACATTCCTATACACTAAACATTGATTACAAAACACTCCAGTCTTTAGGTGTATTGATCCATCTGGTACATTCCTATACACTAAACATTGATTACAAAACACTCCAGTCTTTAGGTGTATTGATCCATCTGGTACATTCCTATACACTAAACATTGATTACAAAACACTCCAGTCTTTAGGTGTATTGATCCATCTGGTACATTCCTATACACTAAACATTGATTACAAAACACTCCAGTCTTTAGGTGTATTGATCCATCTGGTACATTCCTATACACTAAACATTGATTACAAAACACTCCAGTCTTTAGGTGTATTGATCCATCTGGTACATTCCTATACACTAAACATTGATTACAAAACACTCCAGTCTTTAGGTGTATTGATCCATCTGGTACATTCCTATACACTAAACATTGATTACAAAACACTCCAGTCTTTAGGTGTATTGATCCATCTGGTACATTCCTATACACTAAACATTGATTACAAAACACTCCAGTCTTTAGGTGTATTGATCCATCTGGTACATTCCTATACACTAAACATTGATTACAAAACACTCCAGTCTTTAGGTGTATTGATCCATCTGGTACATTCCTATACACTAAACATTGATTACAAAACACTCCAGTCTTTAGGTGTATTGATCCATCTGGTACATTCCTATACACTAAACATTGATTACAAAACACTCCAGTCTATTTAGGTGTATTGATTACAAAACATCCATCTGGTACATTCCTATACACTAAACATTGATTACAAAACACTCCAGTCTTTAGGTGTATTGATCCATCTGGTACATTCCTATACACTAAACATTGATTACAAAACACTCCAGTCTTTAGGTGTATTGATCCATCTGGTACATTCCTATACACTAAACATTGATTACAAAACACTCCAGTCTTTAGGTGTATTGATCCATCTGGTACATTCCTATACACTAAACATTGATTACAAAACACTCCAGTCTTTAGGTGTATTGATCCATCTGGTACATTCCTATACACTAAACATTGATTACAAAACACTCCAGTCTTTAGGTGTATTGATCCATCTGGTACATTCCTATACACTAAACATTGATTACAAAACACTCCAGTCTTTAGGTGTATTGATCCATCTGGTACATTCCTATACACTAAACATTGATTACAAAACACTCCAGTCTTTAGGTGTATTGTACATTCCTATACACCATCTGTGTACATTACATTCCTATACACTAAACATTGATTACAAAACACTCCAGTCTTTAGGTGTATTGATCCATCTGGTACATTCCTATACACTAAACATTGATTACAAAACACTCCAGTCTTTAGGTGTATTGATCCATCTGGTACATTCCTATACACTAAACATTGATTACAAAACACTCCAGTCTTTAGGTGTATTGATCCATCTGGTACATTCCTATACACTAAACATTGATTACAAAACACTCCAGTCTTTAGGTGTATTGATCCATCTGGTACATTCCTATACACTAAACATTGATTACAAAACACTCCAGTCTTTAGGTGTATTGATCCATCTGGTACATTCCTATACACTAAACATTGATTACAAAACACTCCAGTCTTTAGGTGTATTGATCCATCTGGTACATTCCTATACACTAAACATTGATTACAAAACACTCCAGTCTTTAGGTGTATTGATCCATCTGGTACATTCCTATACACTAAACATTGATTACAAAACACTCCAGTCTTTAGGTGTATTGATCCATCTGGTACATTCCTATACACTAAACATTGATTACAAAACACTCCAGTCTTTAGGTGTATTGATCCATCTGGTACATTCCTATACACTAAACATTGATTACAAAACACTCCAGTCTTTAGGTGTATTGATCCATCTGGTACATTCCTATACACTAAACATTGATTACAAAACACTCCAGTCTTTAGGTGTATTGATCCATCTGGTACATTCCTATACACTAAACATTGATTACAAAACACTCCAGTCTTTAGGTGTATTGATCCATCTGGTACATTCCTATACACTAAACATTGATTACAAAACACTCCAGTCTTTAGGTGTATTGATCCATCTGGTACATTCCTATACACTAAACATTGATTACAAAACACTCCAGTCTTTAGGTGTATTGATCCATCTGGTACATTCCTATACACTAAACATTGATTACAAAACACTCCAGTCTTTAGGTGTATTGATCCATCTGGTACATTCCTATACACTAAACATTGATTACAAAACACTCCAGTCTTTAGGTGTATTGATCCATCTGGTACATTCCTATACACTAAACATTGATTACAAAACACTCCAGTCTTTAGGTGTATTGATCCATCTGGTACATTCCTATACACTAAACATTGATTACAAAACACTCCAGTCTTTAGGTGTATTGTATCCATCTGGTACATTCCTATACACTAAACATTGATTACAAAACACTCCAGTCTTTAGGTGTATTGATCCATCTGGTACATTCCTATACACTAAACATTGATTACAAAACACTCCAGTCTTTAGGTGTATTGATCCATCTGGTACATTCCTATACACTAAACATTGATTACAAAACACTCCAGTCTTTAGGTGTATTGATCCATCTGGTACATTCCTATACACTAAACATTGATTACAAAACACTCCAGTCTTTAGGTGTATTGATCCATCTGGTACATTCCTATACACTAAACATTGATTACAAAACACTCCAGTCTTTAGGTGTATTGATCCATCTGGTACATTCCTATACACTAAACATTGATTACAAAACACTCCAGTCTTTTTAGGTGTATTGATCCATCTGGTACATTCCTATACACTAAACATTGATTACAAAACACTCCAGTCTTTAGGTGTATTGATCCATCTGGTACATTCCTATACACTAAACATTGATTACAAAACACTCCAGTCTTTAGGTGTATTGATCCATCTGGTACATTCCTATACACTAAACATTGATTACAAAACACTCCAGTCTTTAGGTGTATTGATCCATCTGGTACATTCCTATACACTAAACATTGATTACAAAACACTCCAGTCTTTAGGTGTATTGATCCATCTGGTACATTCCTATACACTAAACATTGATTACAAAACACTCCAGTCTTTAGGTGTATTGATCCATCTGGTACATTCCTATACACTAAACATTGATTACAAAACACTCCAGTCTTTAGGTGTATTGATCCATCTGGTACATTCCTATACACTAAACATTGATTACAAAACACTCCAGTCTTTAGGTGTATTGATCCATCTGGTACATTCCTATACACTAAACATTGATTACAAAACACTCCAGTCTTTAGGTGTATTGATCCATCTGGTACATTCCTATACACTAAACATTGATTACAAAACACTCCAGTCTTTAGGTGTATTGATCCATCTGGTACATTCCTATACACTAAACATTGATTACAAAACACTCCAGTCTTTAGGTGTATTGATCCATCTGGTACATTCCTATACACTAAACATTGATTACAAAACACTCCAGTCTTTAGGTGTATTGATCCATCTGTACATTCCTATACACTACATTTCAGTCTATACACTAAACACTGATTATTACAAAACACTCCAGTCTTTAGGTGTATTGATCCATCTGGTACATTCCTATACACTAAACATTGATTACAAAACACTCCAGTCTTTAGGTGTATTGATCCATCTGGTACATTCCTATACACTAAACATTGATTACAAAACACTCCAGTCTTTAGGTGTATTGATCCATCTGGTACATTCCTATACACTAAACATTGATTACAAAACACTCCAGTCTTTAGGTGTATTGATCCATCTGGTACATTCCTATACACTAAACATTGATTACAAAACACTCCAGTCTTTAGGTGTATTGATCCATCTGGTACATTCCTATACACTAAACATTGATTACAAAACACTCCAGTCTTTAGGTGTATTGATCCATCTGGTACATTCCTATACACTAAACATTGATTACAAAACACTCCAGTCTTTAGGTGTATTGATCCATCTGGTACATTCCTATACACTAAACATTGATTACAAAACACTCCAGTCTTTAGGTGTATTGATCCATCTGGTACATTCCTATACACTAAACATTGATTACAAAACACTCCAGTCTTTAGGTGTATTGATCCATCTGGTACATTCCTATACACTAAACATTGATTACAAAACACTCCAGTCTTTAGGTGTATTGATCCATCTGGTACATTCCTATACACTAAACATTGATTACAAAACACTCCAGTCTTTAGGTGTATTGATCCATCTGGTACATTCCTATACACTAAACATTGATTACAAAACACTCCAGTCTTTAGGTGTATTGATCCATCTGGTACATCCAGTCCTATACACTAAACATTGATTACAAAACACTCCAGTCTTTAGGTGTATTGATCCATCTGGTACATTCCTATACACTAAACATTGATTACAAAACACTCCAGTCTTTAGGTGTATTGATCCATCTGGTACATTCCTATACACTAAACATTGATTACAAAACACTCCAGTCTTTAGGTGTATTGATCCATCTGGTACATTCCTATACACTAAACATTGATTACAAAACACTCCAGTCTTTAGGTGTATTGATCCATCTGGTACATTCCTATACACTAAACATTGATTACAAAACACTCCAGTCTTTAGGTGTATTGTCCATCTGGTACATTCCTATACACTAAACATTGATTACAAAACACTCCAGTCTTTAGGTGTATTGATCCATCTGGTACATTCCTATACACTAAACATTGATTACAAAACACTCCAGTCTTTAGGTGTATTGATCCATCTGGTACATTCCTATACACTAAACATTGATTACAAAACACTCCAGTCTTTAGGTGTATTGATCCATCTGGTACATTCCTATACACTAAACATTGATTACAAAACACTCCAGTCTTTAGGTGTATTGATCCATCTGGTACATTCCTATACACTAAACATTGATTACAAAACACTCCAGTCTTTAGGTGTATTGATCCATCTGGTACATTCCTATACACTAAACATTGATTACAAAACACTCCAGTCTTTAGGTGTATTGTCCATCTGGTACATTCCTATACACTAAACATTGATTACAAAACACTCCAGTCTTTAGGTGTATTGATCCATCTGGTACATTCCTATACACTAAACATTGATTACAAAACACTCCAGTCTTTAGGTGTATTGATCCATCTGGTACATTCCTATACACTAAACATTGATTACAAAACACACTCCAGTCTTTAGGTGTAGGTGTATCCATCTGGTACATTCCTATACACTAAACATTGATTACAAAACACTCCAGTCTTTAGGTGTATTGATCCATCTGGTACATTCCTATACACTAAACATTGATTACAAAACACTCCAGTCTTTAGGTGTATTGATCCATCTGGTACATTCCTATACACTAAACATTGATTACAAAACACTCCAGTCTTTAGGTGTATTGATCCATCTGGTACATTCCTATACACTAAACATTGATTACAAAACACTCCAGTCTTTAGGTGTATTGATCCATCTGGTACATTCCTATACACTAAACATTGATTACAAAACACTCCAGTCTTTAGGTGTATTGATCCATCTGGTACATTCCTATACACTAAACATTGATTACAAAACACTCCAGTCTTTAGGTGTATTGATCCATCTGGTACATTCCTATACACTAAACATTGATTACAAAACACTCCAGTCTTTAGGTGTATTGATCCATCTGGTACATTCCTATACACTAAACATTGATTACAAAACACTCCAGTCTTTAGGTGTATTGATCCATCTGGTACATTCCTATACACTAAACATTGATTACAAAACACTCCAGTCTTTAGGTGTATTGATCCATCTGGTACATTCCTATACACTAAACATTGATTACAAAACACTCCAGTCTTTAGGTGTATTGATCCATCTGGTACATTCCTATACACTAAACATTGATTACAAAACACTCCAGTCTTTAGGTGTATTGATCCATCTGGTACATTCCTATACACTAAACATTGATTACAAAACACTCCAGTCTTTAGGTGTATTGATCCATCTGGTACATTCCTATACACTAAACATTGATTACAAAACACTCCAGTCTTTAGGTGTATTGATCCATCTGGTACATTCCTATACACTAAACATTGATTACAAAACACTCCAGTCTTTAGGTGTATTGATCCATCTGGTCTTCCTATACACTAAACATTGATTACAAAACATCCAGTCTTTAGGTGTATTGATCCATCTGGTATACACTAAAGTCTTTAGGTGTATTGATTACAAAACACTCCAGTCTTTAGGTGTATTGATCCATCTGGTACATTCCTATACACTAAACATTGATTACAAAACACTCCAGTCTTTAGGTGTATTGATCCATCTGGTACATTCCTATACACTAAACATTGATTACAAAACACTCCAGTCTTTAGGTGTATTGATCCATCTGGTACATTCCTATACACTAAACATTGATTACAAAACACTCCAGTCTTTAGGTGTATTGATCCATCTGGTACATTCCTATACACTAAACATTGATTACAAAACACTCCAGTCTTTAGGTGTATTGATCCATCTGGTACATTCCTATACACTAAACATTGATTACAAAACACTCCAGTCTTTAGGTGTATTGATCCATCTGGTACATTCCTATACACTAAACATTGATTACAAAACACTCCAGTCTTTAGGTGTATTGATCCATCTGGTACATTCCTATACACTAAACATTGATTACAAAACACTCCAGTCTTTAGGTGTATTGATCCATCTGGTACATTCCTATACACTAAACATTGATTACAAAACACTCCAGTCTTTAGGTGTATTGATCCATCTGGTACATTCCTATACACTAAACATTGATTACAAAACACTCCAGTCTTTAGGTGTATTGATCCATCTGGTACATTCCTATACACTAAACATTGATTACAAAACACTCCAGTCTTTAGGTGTATTGATCCATCTGGTACATTCCTATACACTAAACATTGATTACAAAACACTCCAGTCTTTAGGTGTATTGATCCATCTGGTACATTCCTATACACTAAACATTGATTACAAAACACTCCAGTCTTTAGGTGTATTGATCCATCTGGTACATTCCTATACACTAAACATTGATTACAAAACACTCCAGTCTTTAGGTGTATTGATCCATCTGGTACATTCCTATACACTAAACATTGATTACAAAACACTCCAGTCTTTAGGTGTATTGATCCATCTGGTACATTGATTATACACTAATCTGGTATTGATTACAAAACACTCCAGTCTTTAGGTGTATTGATCCATCTGGTACATTCCTATACACTAAACATTGATTACAAAACACTCCAGTCTTTAGGTGTATTGTCCATCTGGTACATTCCTATACACTAAACATTGATTACAAAACACTCCAGTCTTTAGGTGTATTGATCCATCTGGTACATTCCTATACACTAAACATTGATTACAAAACACTCCAGTCTTTAGGTGTATTGATCCATCTGGTACATTCCTATACACTAAACATTGATTACAAAACACCCCTGTCTTTAGGTGTATTGTCCAACTGGTACATTCCTATACACTAAACATTGATTACAAAACACTCCAGTCTTTAGGTGTATTGATCCATCTGGTACATTCCTATACACTAAACATTGATTACAAAACACTCCAGTCTTTAGGTGTATTGATCCATCTGGTACATTCCTATACACTAAACATTGATTACAAAACACTCCAGTCTTTAGGTGTATTGATCCATCTGGTACATTCCTATACACTAAACATTGATTACAAAACACTCCAGTCTTTAGGTGTATTGATCCATCTGGTACATTCCTATACACTAAACATTGATTACAAAACACTCCAGTCTTTAGGTGTATTGATCCATCTGGTACATTCCTATACACTAAACATTGATTACAAAACACTCCAGTCTTTAGGTGTATTGTGTATTGATTCCATCTGGTACATCTGGTACCTATACACTAAACATTGATTACAAAACACTCCAGTCTTTAGGTGTATTGATCCATCTGGTACATTCCTATACACTAAACATTGATTACAAAACACTCCAGTCTTTAGGTGTATTGATCCATCTGGTACATTCCTATACACTAAACATTGATTACAAAACACTCCAGTCTTTAGGTGTATTGATCCATCTGGTACATTCCTATACACTAAACATTGATTACAAAACACTCCAGTCTTTAGGTGTATTGATCCATCTGGTACATTCCTATACACTAAACATTGATTACAAAACACTCCAGTCTTTAGGTGTATTGATCCATCTGGTACATTCCTATACACTAAACATTGATTACAAAACACTCCAGTCTTTAGGTGTATTGATCCATCTGGTACATTCCTATACACTAAACATTGATTACAAAACACTCCAGTCTTTAGGTGTATTGATCCATCTGGTACATTCCTATACACTAAACATTGATTACAAAACACTCCAGTCTTTAGGTGTATTGATCCATCTGGTACATTCCTATACACTAAACATTGATTACAAAACACTCCAGTCTTTAGGTGTATTGATCCATCTGGTACATTCCTATACACTAAACATTGATTACAAAACACTCCAGTCTTTAGGTGTATTGATCCATCTGGTACATTCCTATACACTAAACATTGATTACAAAACACTCCAGTCTTTAGGTGTATTGATCCATCTGGTACATTCCTATACACTAAACATTGATTACAAAACACTCCAGTCTTTAGGTGTATTGATCCATCTGGTACATTCCTATACACTAAACATTGATTACAAAACACTCCAGTCTTTAGGTGTATTGATCCATCTGGTACATTCCTATACACTAAACATTGATTACAAAACACTCCAGTCTTTAGGTGTATTGTCCATCTGGTACCTTCCTATACACTAAACATTGATTACAAAACACTCCAGTCTTTAGGTGTATTGATCCATCTGGTACATTCCTATACACTAAACATTGATTACAAAACACTCCAGTCTTTAGGTGTATTGATCCATCTGGTACATTCCTATACACTAAACATTGATTACAAAACACTCCAGTCTTTAGGTGTATTGATCCATCTGGTACATTCCTATACACTAAACATTGATTACAAAACACTCCAGTCTTTTTAGGTGTATTGATCCATCTGGTACATTCCTATACACTAAACATTGATTACAAAACACTCCAGTCTTTAGGTGTATTGATCCATCTGGTACATTCCTATACACTAAACATTGATTACAAAACACTCCAGTCTTTAGGTGTATTGTCCATCTGGTACATTCCTATACACTAAACATTGATTACAAAACACTCCAGTCTTTAGGTGTATTGATCCATCTGGTACATTCCTATACACTAAACATTGATTACAAAACACTCCAGTCTTTAGGTGTATTGATCCATCTGGTACATTCCTATACACTAAACATTGATTACAAAACACTCCAGTCTTTAGGTGTATTGATCCATCTGGTACATTCCTATACACTAAACATTGATTACAAAACACTCCAGTCTTTAGGTGTATTGATCCATCTGGTACATTCCTATACACTAAACATTGATTACAAAACACTCCAGTCTTTTTAGGTGTATTGATTCCATCTGGTACATTCCTATACACTAAACATTGATTACAAAACACTCCAGTCTTTAGGTGTATTGATCCATCTGGTACATTCCTATACACTAAACATTGATTACAAAACACTCCAGTCTTTAGGTGTATTGATCCATCTGGTACATTCCTATACACTAAACATTGATTACAAAACACTCCAGTCTTTAGGTGTATTGATCCATCTGGTACATTCCTATACACTAAACATTGATTACAAAACACTCCAGTCTTTAGGTGTATTGATTCCATCTGTGTACATTACCTATACACTAAACATTGATTACAAAACACTCCAGTCTTTAGGTGTATTGATCCATCTGGTACATTCCTATACACTAAACATTGATTACAAAACACTCCAGTCTTTAGGTGTATTGATCCATCTGGTACATTCCTATACACTAAACATTGATTACAAAACACTCCAGTCTTTAGGTGTATTGATCCATCTGGTACATTCCTATACACTAAACATTGATTACAAAACACTCCAGTCTTTAGGTGTATTGATCCATCTGGTACATTCCTATACACTAAACATTGATTACAAAACACTCCAGTCTTTAGGTGTATTGATCCATCTGGTACATTCCTATACACTAAACATTGATTACAAAACACTCCAGTCTTTAGGTGTATTGATCCATCTGGTACATTCCTATACACTAAACATTGATTACAAAACACTCCAGTCTTTAGGTGTATTGATCCATCTGGTACATTCCTATACACTAAACATTGATTACAAAACACTCCAGTCTTTAGGTGTATTGATCCATCTGGTACATTCCTATACACTAAACATTGATTACAAAACACTCCAGTCTTTAGGTGTATTGATCCATCTGGTACATTCCTATACACTAAACATTGATTACAAAACACTCCAGTCTTTAGGTGTATTGATCCATCTGGTACATTCCTATACACTAAACATTGATTACAAAACACTCCAGTCTTTAGGTGTATTGATCCATCTGGTACATTCCTATACACTAAACATTGATTACAAAACACTCCAGTCATTTTAGGTGTATTGATCCATCTGGTACATTCCTATACACTAAACATTGATTACAAAACACTCCAGTCTTTAGGTGTATTGATCCATCTGGTACATTCCTATACACTAAACATTGATTACAAAACACTCCAGTCTTTAGGTGTATTGATCCATCTGGTACATTCCTATACACTAAACATTGATTACAAAACACTCCAGTCTTTAGGTGTATTGATCCATCTGGTACATTCCTATACACTAAACATTGATTACAAAACACTCCAGTCTTTAGGTGTATTGATCCATCTGGTACATTCCTATACACTAAACATTGATTACAAAACACTCCAGTCTTTAGGTGTATTGATCCATCTGGTACATTCCTATACACTAAACATTGATTACAAAACACTCCAGTCTTTAGGTGTATTGATCCATCTGGTACATTCCTATACACTAAACATTGATTACAAAACACTCCAGTCTTTAGGTGTATTGATCCATCTGGTACATTCCTATACACTAAACATTGATTACAAAACACTCCAGTCTTTAGGTGTATTGATCCATCTGGTACATTCCTATACACTAAACATTGATTACAAAACACTCCAGTCTTTAGGTGTATTGATCCATCTGGTACATTCCTATACACTAAACATTGATTACAAAACACTCCAGTCTTTAGGTGTATTGATCCATCTGGTACATTCCTATACACTAAACATTGATTACAAAACACTCCAGTCTTTAGGTGTATTGATCCATCTGGTACATTCCTATACACTAAACATTGATTACAAAACACTCCAGTCTTTAGGTGTATTGATCCATCTGGTACATTCCTATACACTAAACATTGATTACAAAACACTCCAGTCTTTAGGTGTATTGATCCATCTGGTACATTCCTATACACTAAACATTGATTACAAAACACTCCAGTCTTTAGGTGTATTGATCCATCTGGTACATTCCTATACACTAAACATTGATTACAAAACACTCCAGTCTTTAGGTGTATTGATCCATCTGGTACATTCCTATACACTAAACATTGATTACAAAACACTCCAGTCTTTAGGTGTATTGATCCATCTGGTACATTCCTATACACTAAACATTGATTACAAAACACTCCAGTCTTTAGGTGTATTGATCCATCTGGTACATTCCTATACACTAAACATTGATTACAAAACACTCCAGTCTTTAGGTGTATTGATCCATCTGGTACATTCCTATACACTAAACATTGATTACAAAACACTCCAGTCTTTAGGTGTATTGATCCATCTGGTACATTCCTATACACTAAACATTGATTACAAAACACTCCAGTCTTTAGGTGTATTGATCCATCTGGTACATTCCTATACACTAAACATTGATTACAAAACACTCCAGTCTTTAGGTGTATTGATCCATCTGGTACATTCCTATACACTAAACATTGATTACAAAACACTCCAGTCTTTAGGTGTATTGATCCATCTGGTACATTCCTATACACTAAACATTGATTACAAAACACTCCAGTCTTTAGGTGTATTGATCCATCTGGTACATTCCTATATACACTAAACATTGATTACAAAACACTCCAGTCTTTAGGTGTATTGATCCATCTGGTACATTCCTATACACTAAACATTGATTACAAAACACTCCAGTCTTTAGGTGTATTGATCCATCTGGTACATTCCTATACACTAAACATTGATTACAAAACACTCCAGTCTTTAGGTGTATTGATCCATCTGGTACATTCCTATACACTAAACATTGATTACAAAACACTCCAGTCTTTAGGTGTATTGATCCATCTGGTACATTCCTATACACTAAACATTGATTACAAAACACTCCAGTCTTTAGGTGTATTGATCCATCTGGTACATTCCTATACACTAAACATTGATTACAAAACACTCCAGTCTTTAGGTGTATTGATCCATCTGGTACATTCCTATACACTAAACATTGATTACAAAACACTCCAGTCTTTAGGTGTATTGATCCATCTGGTACATTCCTATACACTAAACATTGATTACAAAACACTCCAGTCTTTAGGTGTATTGTCCATCTGGTACATTCCTATACACTAAACATTGATTACAAAACACTCCAGTCTTTAGGTGTATTGATCCATCTGGTACATTCCTATACACTAAACATTGATTACAAAACACTCCAGTCTTTAGGTGTATTGATCCATCTGGTACATTCCTATACACTAAACATTGATTACAAAACACTCCAGTCTTTAGGTGTATTGATCCATCTGGTACATTCCTATACACTAAACATTGATTACAAAACACTCCAGTCTTTAGGTGTATTGATCCATCTGGTACATTCCTATACACTAAACATTGATTACAAAACACTCCAGTCTTTAGGTGTATTGATCCATCTGGTACATTCCTATACACTAAACATTGATTACAAAACACTCCAGTCTTTAGGTGTATTGATCCATCTGGTACATTCCTATACACTAAACATTGATTACAAAACACTCCAGTCTTTAGGTGTATTGATCCATCTGGTACATTCCTATACACTAAACATTGATTACAAAACACTCCAGTCTTTAGGTGTATTGATCCATCTGGTACATTCCTATACACTAAACATTGATTACAAAACACTCCAGTCTTTAGGTGTATTGATCCATCTGGTACATTCCTATACACTAAACATTGATTACAAAACACTCCAGTCTTTAGGTGTATTGATCCATCTGGTACATTCCTATACACTAAACATTGATTACAAAACACTCCAGTCTTTAGGTGTATTGATCCATCTGGTACATTCCTATACACTAAACATTGATTACAAAACACTCCAGTCTTTAGGTGTATTGATCCATCTGGTACATTCCTATACACTAAACATTGATTACAAAACACTCCAGTCTTTAGGTGTATTGATCCATCTGGTACATTCCTATACACTAAACATTGATTACAAAACACTCCAGTCTTTAGGTGTATTGATCCATCTGGTACATTCCTATACACTAAACATTGATTACAAAACACTCCAGTCTTTAGGTGTATTGATCCATCTGGTACATTCCTATACACTAAACATTGATTACAAAACACTCCAGTCTTTAGGTGTATTGATCCATCTGGTACATTCCTATACACTAAACATTGATTACAAAACACTCCAGTCTTTAGGTGTATTGATCCATCTGGTACATTCCTATACACTAAACATTGATTACAAAACACTCCAGTCTTTAGGTGTATTGATCCATCTGGTACATTCCTATACACTAAACATTGATTACAAAACACTCCAGTCTTTAGGTGTATTGTCCATCTGGTACATTCCTATACACTAAACATTGATTACAAAACACTCCAGTCTTTAGGTGTATTGATCCATCTGGTACATTCCTATACACTAAACATTGATTACAAAACACTCCAGTCTTTAGGTGTATTGATCCATCTGGTACATTCCTATACACTAAACATTGATTACAAAACACTCCAGTCTTTAGGTGTATTGATCCATCTGGTACATTCCTATACACTAAACATTGATTACAAAACACTCCAGTCTTTAGGTGTATTGATCCATCTGGTACATTCCTATACACTAAACATTGATTACAAAACACTCCAGTCTTTAGGTGTATTGATCCATCTGGTACATTCCTATACACTAAACATTGATTACAAAACACTCCAGTCTTTAGGTGTATTGTCCATCTGGTACATTCCTATACACTAAACATTGATTACAAAACACTCCAGTCTTTAGGTGTATTGATCCATCTGGTACATTCCTATACACTAAACATTGATTACAAAACACTCCAGTCTTTAGGTGTATTGATTCCATCTGGTACATTCCTATACACTAAACATTGATTACAAAACACTCCAGTCTTTAGGTGTATTGTCCATCTGGTACATTCCTATACACTAAACATTGATTACAAAACACTCCAGTCTTTAGGTGTATTGATCCATCTGGTACATTCCTATACACTAAACATTGATTACAAAACACTCCAGTCTTTAGGTGTATTGATCCATCTGGTACATTCCTATACACTAAACATTGATTACAAAACACTCCAGTCTTTAGGTGTATTGATCCATCTGGTACATTCCTATACACTAAACATTGATTACAAAACACTCCAGTCTTTAGGTGTATTGATCCATCTGGTACATTCCTATACACTAAACATTGATTACAAAACACTCCAGTCTTTAGGTGTATTGATCCATCTGGTACATTCCTATACACTAAACATTGATTACAAAACACTCCAGTCTTTAGGTGTATTGATCCATCTGGTACATTCCTATACACTAAACATTGATTACAAAACACTCCAGTCTTTAGGTGTATTGATCCATCTGGTACATTCCTATACACTAAACATTGATTACAAAACACTCCCAGTCTTTAGGTGTATTGATTCCATCTGGTACATTCCTATACACTAAACATTGATTACAAAACACTCCAGTCTTTAGGTGTATTGATCCATCTGGTACATTCCTATACACTAAACATTGATTACAAAACACTCCAGTCTTTAGGTGTATTGATCCATCTGGTACATTCCTATACACTAAACATTGATTACAAAACACTCCAGTCTTTAGGTGTATTGATCCATCTGGTACATTCCTATACACTAAACATTGATTACAAAACACTCCAGTCTTTAGGTGTATTGATCCATCTGGTACATTCCTATACACTAAACATTGATTACAAAACACTCCAGTCTTTAGGTGTATTGATCCATCTGGTACATTCCTATACACTAAACATTGATTACAAAACACTCCAGTCTTTAGGTGTATTGATCCATCTGGTACATTCCTATACACTAAACATTGATTACAAAACACTCCAGTCTTTAGGTGTATTGATCCATCTGGTACATTCCTATACACTAAACATTGATTACAAAACACTCCAGTCTTTAGGTGTATTGATCCATCTGGTACATTCCTATACACTAAACATTGATTACAAAACACTCCAGTCTTTAGGTGTATTGATCCATCTGGTACATTCCTATACACTAAACATTGATTACAAAACACTCCAGTCTTTAGGTGTATTGATCCATCTGGTACATTCCTATACACTAAACATTGATTACAAAACACTCCAGTCTTTAGGTGTATTGATCCATCTGGTACATTCCTATACACTAAACATTGATTACAAAACACTCCAGTCTTTAGGTGTATTGATCCATCTGGTACATTCCTATACACTAAACATTGATTACAAAACACTCCAGTCTTTAGGTGTATTGATCCATCTGGTACATTCCTATACACTAAACATTGATTACAAAACACTCCAGTCTTTAGGTGTATTGATCCATCTGGTACATTCCTATACACTAAACATTGATTACAAAACACTCCAGTCTTTAGGTGTATTGATCCATCTGGTACATTCCTATACACTAAACATTGATTACAAAACACTCCAGTCTTTAGGTGTATTGATCCATCTGGTACATTCCTATACACTAAACATTGATTACAAAACACTCCAGTCTTTAGGTGTATTGATCCATCTGGTACATTCCTATACACTAAACATTGATTACAAAACACTCCAGTCTTTAGGTGTATTGATCCATCTGGTACATTCCTATACACTAAACATTGATTACAAAACACTCCAGTCTTTAGGTGTATTGATCCATCTGGTACATTCCTATACACTAAACATTGATTACAAAACACTCCAGTCTTTAGGTGTATTGATCCATCTGGTACATTCCTATACACTAAACATTGATTACAAAACACTCCAGTCTTTAGGTGTATTGATCCATCTGGTACATTCCTATACACTAAACATTGATTACAAAACACTCCAGTCTTTAGGTGTATTGATCCATCTGGTACATTCCTATACACTAAACATTGATTACAAAACACTCCAGTCTTTAGGTGTATTGATCCATCTGGTACATTCCTATACACTAAACATTGATTACAAAACACTCCAGTCTTTAGGTGTATTGATCCATCTGGTACATTCCTATACACTAAACATTGATTACAAAACACTCCAGTCTTTAGGTGTATTGATCCATCTGGTACATTCCTATACACTAAACATTGATTACAAAACACTCCAGTCTTGTATTGATCCATCTGTATTGATTCCAGTCTTTAGGTGTACATCTGGTACATTCTATACACTAAACATTGATTACAAAACACTCCAGTCTTTAGGTGTATTGATCCATCTGGTACATTCCTATACACTAAACATTGATTACAAAACACTCCAGTCTTTAGGTGTATTGTCCATCTGGTACATTCCTATACACTAAACATTGATTACAAAACACTCCAGTCTTTAGGTGTATTGATTCATCTGGTACATTCCTATACACTAAACATTGATTACAAAACACTCCAGTCTTTAGGTGTATTGATCCATCTGGTACATTCCTATACACTAAACATTGATTACAAAACACTCCAGTCTTTAGGTGTATTGATCCATCTGGTACATTCCTATACACTAAACATTGATTACAAAACACCCCTGTCTTTAGGTGTATTGTCCATCTGGTACATTCCTATACACTAAACATTGATTACAAAACACTCCAGTCTTTAGGTGTATTGATCCATCTGGTACATTCCTATACACTAAACATTGATTACAAAACACTCCAGTCTTTAGGTGTATTGATCCATCTGGTACATTCCTATACACTAAATATTGATTATAAAACACCTCTGTTTTTAGGTGTATTGTCTATCTGGTACATTCCTATACACTAAACATTGATTACAAAACACTCCAGTCTTTAGGTGTATTGATCCATCTTGTACATTGTTATACACTAAACATTGATTACAAAACACTCCAGTCTTTAGGTGTATTGATCCATCTGGTACATTCCTATACACTAAATATTGATTACAAAACACCCCTGTCTTTAGGTGTATTGTCCATCTGGTACATTCCTATACACTAAACATTGATTACAAAACACTCCAGTCTTTTAGGTGTATTGATCCATCTTGTACATTGTTATACACTAAACACTGTTTACAAAACACTCCAGTCTTTAGGTGTATTGATCCATCTGGTACATTCCTATACACTAAATATTGATTACAAAACACCCCTGTCTTTAGGTGTATTGTCCATCTGGTACATTCCTATACACTAAACATTGATTACAAAACACTCCAGTCTTTAGGTGTATTGATTCATCTGGTACATTCCTATACACTAAACATTGATTACAAAACACTCCAGTCTTTAGGTGTATTGATCCATCTGGTACATTCCTATACACTAAACATTGATTACAAAACACTCCAGTCTTTAGGTGTATTGATCCATCTGGTACATTCCTATACACTAAACATTGATTACAAAACACTCCAGTCTTTAGGTGTATTGATCCATCTGGTACATTCCTATACACTAAACATTGATTACAAAACACTCCAGTCTTTAGGTGTATTGATCCATCTGGTACATTCCTATACACTAAACATTGATTACAAAACACTCCAGTCTTTAGGTGTATTGATCCATCTGGTACATTCCTATACACTAAACATTGATTACAAAACACTCCAGTCTTTAGGTGTATTGATCCATCTGGTACATTCCTATACACTAAACATTGATTACAAAACACTCCAGTCTTTAGGTGTATTGATCCATCTGGTACATTCCTATACACTAAACATTGATTACAAAACACTCCAGTCTTTAGGTGTATTGATCCATCTTTTACATTCCTATACACTAAACACTGATTACAAAACACTCCAGTTTTTAGATGTATTGTCCATCTGGTACCTTCCTATACACTAAACATTGATTACAAAACACTCCAGTCTTTAGGTGTATTGATCCATCTGGTACATTCCTATACACTAAACATTGATTACAAAACACTCCAGTCTTTAGGTGTATTGATCCATCTGGTACATTCCTATACACTAAACATTGATTACAAAACACTCCAGTCTTTAGGTGTATTGATCCATCTGGTACATTCCTATACACTAAACATTGATTACAAAACACTCCAGTCTTTAGGTGTATTGATCCATCTGGTACATTCCTATACACTAAACATTGATTACAAAACACTCCAGTCTTTAGGTGTATTGATCCATCTGGTACATTCCTATACACTAAACATTGATTACAAAACACTCCAGTCTTTAGGTGTATTGATCCATCTGGTACATTCCTATACACTAAACATTGATTACAAAACACTCCAGTCTTTAGGTGTATTGATCCATCTGGTACATTCCTATACACTAAACATTGATTACAAAACACTCCAGTCTTTAGGTGTATTGATCCATCTGGTACATTCCTATACACTAAACATTGATTACAAAACACTCCAGTCTTTAGGTGTATTGATCCATCTGGTACATTCCTATACACTAAACATTGATTACAAAACACTACACCAGTCTTTAGGTGTATTGATCCATCTGGTACATTCCTATACACTAAACATTGATTACAAAACACTCCAGTCTTTAGGTGTATTGATCCATCTGGTACATTCCTATACACTAAACATTGATTACAAAACACTCCAGTCTTTAGGTGTATTGATCCATCTGGTACATTCCTATACACTAAACATTGATTACAAAACACTCCAGTCTTTAGGTGTATTGATCCATCTGGTACATTCCTATACACTAAACATTGATTACAAAACACTCCAGTCTTTAGGTGTATTGATCCATCTGGTACATTCCTATACACTAAACATTGATTACAAAACACTCCAGTCTTTAGGTGTATTGATCCATCTGGTACATTCCTATACACTAAACATTGATTACAAAACACTCCAGTCTTTAGGTGTATTGTCCATCTGGTACATTCCTATACACTAAACATTGATTACAAAACACTCCAGTCTTTAGGTGTATTGATTCATCTGGTACATTCCTATACACTAAACATTGATTACAAAACACTCCAGTCTTTAGGTGTATTGATCCATCTTTTACATTCCTATACACTAAACACTGATTACAAAACACTCCAGTTTTTAGATGTATTGTTCATCTGGTACCTTCGTATACACTAAACATTGATTACAAAACACTCCAGTCTTTAGGTGTATTGATCCATCTGGTACATTCCTATACACTAAACATTGATTACAAAACACTCCAGTCTTTAGGTGTATTGATCCATCTGGTACATTCCTATACACTAAACATTGATTACAAAACACCCCTGTCTTTAGGTGTATTGTCCATCTGGTACATTCCTATACACTAAACATTGATTACAAAACACTACAGTCTTTAGGTGTATTGATTTATCTAGTACATTCCTATACACTAAACATTGATTACAAAACACTCCAGTCTTTAGGTGTATTGATCCATCTGGTACATTCCTATACACTAAACATTGATTACAAAACACTCCAGTCTTTAGGTGTATTGATCCATCTGGTACATTCCTATACACTAAACATTGATTACAAAACACTCCAGTCTTTAGGTGTATTGATCCATCTGGTACATTCCTATACACTAAACATTGATTACAAAACACTCCAGTCTTTAGGTGTATTGATCCATCTGGTACATTCCTATACACTAAACATTGATTACAAAACACTCCAGTCCAGTCTTTAGGTGTATTGATTCCATCTGGTACATTCCTATACACTAAACATTGATTACAAAACACTCCAGTCTTTAGGTGTATTGATCCATCTGGTACATTCCTATACACTAAACATTGATTACAAAACACTCCAGTCTTTAGGTGTATTGATCCATCTGGTACATTCCTATACACTAAACATTGATTACAAAACACTCCAGTCTTTAGGTGTATTGATCCATCTGGTACATTCCTATACACTAAACATTGATTACAAAACACTCCAGTCTTTAGGTGTATTGATCCATCTGGTACATTCCTATACACTAAACATTGATTACAAAACACTCCAGTCTTTAGGTGTATTGATCCATCTGGTACATTCCTATACACTAAACATTGATTACAAAACACTCCAGTCTTTAGGTGTATTGTCTATCTGGTACATTCCTATACACTAAACATTGATTACAAAACACTCCAGTCTTTAGGTGTATTGATTCATCTGGTACATTCCTATACACTAAACATTGATTACAAAACACTCCAGTCTTTAGGTGTATTGATCCATCTGGTACATTCCTATACACTAAACATTGATTACAAAACACTCCAGTCTTTAGGTGGTGTATCCTATACACTCTCCATCTGGTACATTCCTATACACTAAACATTGATTACAAAACACTCCAGTCTTTAGGTGTATTGATCCATCTGGTACATTCCTATACACTAAACATTGATTACAAAACACTCCAGTCTTTAGGTGTATTGATCCATCTGGTACATTCCTATACACTAAACATTGATTACAAAACACTCCAGTCTTTAGGTGTATTGTCCATCTGGTACATTCCTATACACTAAACATTGATTACAAAACACTCCAGTCTTTAGGTGTATTGATCCATCTTGTACATTCCTATACACTAAACATTGATTACAAAACACTCCAGTCTTTAGGTGTATTGATCCATCTGGTACATTCCTATACACTAAATATTGATTACAAAACACCCCTGTCTTTAGGTGTATTGTCCATCTGGTACATTCCTATACACTAAACATTGATTACAAAACACTCCAGTCTTTAGGTGTATTGATCCATCTTGTACATTGTTATACACTAAACACTGTTTACAAAACACTCCAGTCTTTAGGTGTATTGATCCATCTGGTACATTCCTATACACTAAATATTGATTACAAAACACCTCTGTTTTTAGGTGTATTGTCCATCTGGTACATTCCTATACAGTAAACATTGATTACAAAACACTACAGTCTTTAGGTGTATTGATTTATCTGGTACATTCCTATACACTAAACATTGATTACAAAACACTCCAGTCTTTAGGTGTATTGATCCATCTTGTACATTCCTATACACTAAACACTGATTACAAAACACTCCAGTTTTTAGGTGTATTGTCCATCTGGTACCTTCCTATACACTAAACATTGATTACAAAACACTCCAGTCTTTAGGTGTATTGATCCATCTGGTACATTCCTATACACTAAATATTGATTACAAAACACTCCAGTCTTTAGGTGTATTGATCCATCTGGTACATTCCTATACACTAAACATTGATTACAAAACACTCCATCTGGTACATTCCTATACACTAAACATTTCCAGTCTTTAGGTGTATTGATTCCATCTGGTACATTCCTATACACTAAACATTGATTACAAAACACTCCAGTCTTTAGGTGTATTGTCCATCTGGTACATTCCTATACACTAAACATTGATTACAAAACACTCCAGTCTTTAGGTGTATTGATCCATCTGGTACATTCCTATACACTAAACATTGATTACAAAACACTCCAGTCTTTAGGTGTATTGATCCATCTGGTACATTCCTATACACTAAACATTGATTACAAAACACTCCAGTCTTTAGGTGTATTGATCCATCTGGTACATTACACTAAACATTGATTACACTGTATTGATCCATTGATTAAACATTGATTACAAAACACTCCAGTCTTTAGGTGTATTGATCCATCTGGTACATTCCTATACACTAAACATTGATTACAAAACACTCCAGTCTTTAGGTGTATTGATCCATCTGGTACATTCCTATACACTAAACATTGATTACAAAACACTCCAGTCTTTAGGTGTATTGATCCATCTGGTACATTCCTATACACTAAACATTGATTACAAAACACTCCAGTCTTTAGGTGTATTGATCCATCTGGTACATTCCTATACACTAAACATTGATTACAAAACACTCCAGTCTTTAGGTGTATTGATCCATCTGGTACATTCCTATACACTAAACATTGATTACAAAACACTCCAGTCTTTAGGTGTATTGATCCATCTGGTACATTCCTATACACTAAACATTGATTACAAAACACTCCAGTCTTTAGGTGTATTGATCCATCTGGTACATTCCTATACACTAAACATTGATTACAAAACACTCCAGTCTTTAGGTGTATTGTCCATCTGGTACATTCCTATACACTAAACATTGATTACAAAACACTCCAGTCTTTAGGTGTATTGATCCATCTGGTACATTCCTATACACTAAACATTGATTACAAAACACTCCAGTCTTTAGGTGTATTGATCCATCTGGTACATTCCTATACACTAAACACTGATTACAAAACACTCCAGTCTTTAGGTGTATTGTCCATCTGGTACCTTCCTATACACTAAACATTGATTACAAAACACTCCAGTCTTTAGGTGTATTGATCCATCTGGTACATTCCTATACACTAAACATTGATTACAAAACACTCCAGTCTTTAGGTGTATTGATCCATCTGGTACATTCCTATACACTAAATATTGATTACAAAACACCCCTGTCTTTAGGTGTATTGTCCATCTGGTACATTCCTATACACTAAACATTGATTACAAAACACTCCAGTCTTTAGGTGTATTGATCCATCTGGTACATTCCTATACACTAAACATTGATTACAAAACACTCCAGTCTTTAGGTGTATTGATCCATCTGGTACATTCCTATACACTAAATATTGATTACAAAACACCCCAGTCTTTAGGTGTTTTGTTCATCTGGTACATTCCTATACACTAAACATTGATTACAAAACACTCCTGTCTTTAGGTGTATTGTCCATCTGGTACATTCCTATACACTAAACATTGATTACAAAACACTCCAGTCTTTAGGTGTATTGATCCATCTGGTACATTCCTATACACTAAACATTGATTACAAAACACTCCAGTCTTTAGGTGTATTGATCCATCTGGTACATTCCTATACACTAAACATTGATTACAAAACATCCAGTCCTCCATACACTATACACTAAACATTGATTACAAAACACTCCAGTCTTTAGGTGTATTGATCCATCTGGTACATTCCTATACACTAAACATTGATTACAAAACACTCCAGTCTTTAGGTGTATTGATCCATCTGGTACATTCCTATACACTAAACATTGATTACAAAACACTCCAGTCTTTAGGTGTATTGATCCATCTGGTACATTCCTATACACTAAACATTGATTACAAAACACTCCAGTCTTTAGGTGTATTGATCCATCTGGTACATTCCTATACACTAAACATTGATTACAAAACACTCCAGTCTTTAGGTGTATTGATCCATCTGGTACATTCCTATACACTAAACATTGATTACAAAACACTCCAGTCTTTAGGTGTATTGATCCATCTGGTACATTCCTATACACTAAACATTGATTACAAAACACTCCAGTCTTTAGGTGTATTGATCCATCTGGTACATTCCTATACACTAAACATTGATTACAAAACACTCCAGTCTTTAGGTGTATTGATCCATCTGGTACATTCCTATACACTAAACATTGATTACAAAACACTCCAGTCTTTAGGTGTATTGATCCATCTGGTACATTCCTATACACTAAACATTGATTACAAAACACTCCAGTCTTTAGGTGTATTGATCCATCTGGTACATTCCTATACACTAAACATTGATTACAAAACACTCCAGTCTTTAGGTGTATTGATCCATCTGGTACATTCCTATACACTAAACATTGATTACAAAACACTCCAGTCTTTAGGTGTATTGATCCATCTGGTACATTCCTATACACTAAACATTGATTACAAAACACTCCAGTCTTTAGGTGTATTGATCCATCTGGTACATTCCTATACACTAAACATTGATTACAAAACACTCCAGTCTTTAGGTGTATTGATCCATCTGGTACATTCCTATACACTAAACATTGATTACAAAACACTCCAGTCTTTAGGTGTATTGATCCATCTGGTACATTCCTATACACTAAACATTGATTACAAAACACTCCAGTCTTTAGGTGTATTGATCCATCTGGTACATTCCTATACACTAAACATTGATTACAAAACACTCCAGTCTTTAGGTGTATTGATCCATCTGGTACATTCCTATACACTAAACATTGATTACAAAACACTCCAGTCTTTAGGTGTATTGATCCATCTGGTACATTCCTATACACTAAACATTGATTACAAAACACTCCAGTCTTTAGGTGTATTGTCCATCTGGTACATTCCTATACACTAAACATTGATTACAAAACACTCCAGTCTTTAGGTGTATTGATCCATCTGGTACATTCCTATACACTAAACATTGATTACAAAACACTCCAGTCTTTAGGTGTATTGATCCATCTGGTACATTCCTATACACTAAACATTGATTACAAAACACTCCAGTCTTTAGGTGTATTGATCCATCTGGTACATTCCTATACACTAAACATTGATTACAAAACACTCCAGTCTTTAGGTGTATTGATCCATCTGGTACATTCCTATACACTAAACATTGATTACAAAACACTCCAGTCTTTAGGTGTATTGATCCATCTGGTACATTCCTATACACTAAACATTGATTACAAAACACTCCAGTCTTTAGGTGTATTGTCCATCTGGTACATTCCTATACACTAAACATTGATTACAAAACACTCCAGTCTTTAGGTGTATTGATCCATCTGGTACATTCCTATACACTAAACATTGATTACAAAACACTCCAGTCTTTAGGTGTATTGATCCATCTGGTACATTCCTATACACTAAACATTGATTACAAAACACTCCAGTCTTTAGGTGTATTGATCCATCTGGTACATTCCTATACACTAAACATTGATTACAAAACACTCCAGTCTTTAGGTGTATTGATCCATCTGGTACATTCCTATACACTAAACATTGATTACAAAACACTCCAGTCTTTAGGTGTATTGATCCATCTGGTACATTCCTATACACTAAACATTGATTACAAAACACTCCAGTCTTTAGGTGTATTGATCCATCTGGTACATTCCTATACACTAAACATTGATTACAAAACACTCCAGTCTTTAGGTGTATTGATCCATCTGGTACATTCCTATACACTAAACATTGATTACAAAACACTCCAGTCTTTAGGTGTATTGATCCATCTGGTACATTCCTATACACTAAACATTGATTACAAAACACTCCAGTCTTTAGGTGTATTGTCCATCTGGTACATTCCTATACACTAAACATTGATTACAAAACACTCCAGTCTTTAGGTGTATTGATCCATCTGGTACATTCCTATACACTAAACATTGATTACAAAACACTCCAGTCTTTAGGTGTATTGATCCATCTGGTACATTCCTATACACTAAACATTGATTACAAAACACTCCAGTCTTTAGGTGTATTGTCCATCTGGTACATTCCTATACACTAAACATTGATTACAAAACACTCCAGTCTTTAGGTGTATTGATCCATCTGGTACATTCCTATACACTAAACATTGATTACAAAACACTCCAGTCTTTAGGTGTATTGATCCATCTGGTACATTCCTATACACTAAACATTGATTACAAAACACTCCAGTCTTTAGGTGTATTGATCCATCTGGTACATTCCTATACACTAAACATTGATTACAAAACACTCCAGTCTTTAGGTGTATTGATCCATCCATCTGGTACATTCCTATACACTAAACATTGATTACAAAACACTCCAGTCTTTAGGTGTATTGATCCATCTGGTACATTCCTATACACTAAACATTGATTACAAAACACACTCCAGTCTATACACTAAAGGTGATTACAAAACATTGTATTGATCCATCTGGTACATTCCTATACACTAAACATTGATTACAAAACACTCCAGTCTTTAGGTGTATTGATCCATCTGGTACATTCCTATACACTAAACATTGATTACAAAACACTCCAGTCTTTAGGTGTATTGATCCATCTGGTACATTCCTATACACTAAACATTGATTACAAAACACTCCAGTCTTTAGGTGTATTGATCCATCTGGTACATTCCTATACACTAAACATTGATTACAAAACACTCCAGTCTTTAGGTGTATTGATCCATCTGGTACATTCCTATACACTAAACATTGATTACAAAACACTCCAGTCTTTAGGTGTATTGATCCATCTGGTACATTCCTATACACTAAACATTGATTACAAAACACTCCAGTCTTTAGGTGTATTGATCCATCTGGTACATTCCTATACACTAAACATTGATTACAAAACACTCCAGTCTTTAGGTGTATTGATCCATCTGGTACATTCCTATACACTAAACATTGATTACAAAACACTCCAGTCTTTAGGTGTATTGATCCATCTGGTACATTCCTATACACTAAACATTGATTACAAAACACTCCAGTCTTTAGGTGTATTGATCCATCTGGTACATTCCTATACACTAAACATTGATTACAAAACACTCCAGTCTTTAGGTGTATTGATCCATCTGGTACATTCCTATACACTAAACATTGATTACAAAACACTCCAGTCTTTAGGTGTATTGATCCATCTGGTACATTCCTATACACTAAACATTGATTACAAAACACTCCAGTCTTTAGGTGTATTGATCCATCTGGTACATTCCTATACACTAAACATTGATTACAAAACACTCCAGTCTTTAGGTGTATTGATCCATCTGGTACATTCCTATACACTAAACATTGATTACAAAACACACTACCAGTCTTTAGGTGTATTGTCCATCTGGTACATTCCTATACACTAAACATTGATTACAAAACACTCCAGTCTTTAGGTGTATTGATCCATCTGGTACATTCCTATACACTAAACATTGATTACAAAACACTCCAGTCTTTAGGTGTATTGATCCATCTGGTACATTCCTATACACTAAACATTGATTACAAAACACTCCAGTCTTTAGGTGTATTGTCCATCTGGTACATTCCTATACACTAAACATTGATTACAAAACACTCCAGTCTTTAGGTGTATTGATCCATCTGGTACATTCCTATACACTAAACATTGATTACAAAACACTCCAGTCTTTAGGTGTATTGATCCATCTGGTACATTCCTATACACTAAACATTGATTACAAAACACTCCAGTCTTTAGGTGTATTGTCCATCTGGTACATTCCTATACACTAAACATTGATTACAAAACACTCCAGTCTTTAGGTGTATTGATCCATCTGGTACATTCCTATACACTAAACATTGATTACAAAACACTCCAGTCTTTAGGTGTATTGATCCATCTGGTACATTCCTATACACTAAACATTGATTACAAAACACTCCAGTCTTTAGGTGTATTGATCCATCTGGTACATTCCTATACACTAAACATTGATTACAAAACACTCCAGTCTTTAGGTGTATTGATCCATCTGGTACATTCCTATACACTAAACATTGATTACAAAACACTCCAGTCTTTAGGTGTATTGATCCATCTGGTACATTCCTATACACTAAACATTGATTACAAAACACTCCAGTCTTTAGGTGTATTGATCCATCTGGTACATTCCTATACACTAAACATTGATTACAAAACACTCCAGTCTTTAGGTGTATTGATCCATCTGGTACATTCCTATACACTAAACATTGATTACAAAACAAGTCTTTAGGTGTATTGTCCATCTGTACATTACACTAAACATTGATTACACACTCCAGTCTTTAGGTGTATTGATCCATCTGGTACATTCCTATACACTAAACATTGATTACAAAACACTCCAGTCTTTAGGTGTATTGATCCATCTGGTACATTCCTATACACTAAACATTGATTACAAAACACTCCAGTCTTTAGGTGTATTGTCCATCTGGTACATTCCTATACACTAAACATTGATTACAAAACACTCCAGTCTTTAGGTGTATTGTCCATCTGGTACATTCCTATACACTAAACATTGATTACAAAACACTCCAGTCTTTAGGTGTATTGATCCATCTGGTACATTCCTATACACTAAACATTGATTACAAAACACTCCAGTCTTTAGGTGTATTGATCCATCTGGTACATTCCTATACACTAAACATTGATTACAAAACACCCAGTCTTTAGGTGTATTGTCCATCTGGTACATTCCTATACACTAAACATTGATTACAAAACACTCCAGTCTTTAGGTGTATTGATCCATCTGGTACATTCCTATACACTAAACATTGATTACAAAACACTCCAGTCTTTAGGTGTATTGATCCATCTGGTACATTCCTATACACTAAACATTGATTACAAAACACTCCAGTCTTTAGGTGTATTGATCCATCTGGTACATTCCTATACACTAAACATTGATTACAAAACACTCCAGTCTTTAGGTGTATTGATCCATCTGGTACATTCCTATACACTAAACATTGATTACAAAACACTCCAGTCTTTAGGTGTATTGATCCATCTGGTACATTCCTATACACTAAACATTGATTACAAAACACTCCAGTCTTTAGGTGTATTGATCCATCTGGTACATTCCTATACACTAAACATTGATTACAAAACACTCCAGTCTTTAGGTGTATTGTCCATCTGGTACATTCCTATACACTAAACATTGATTACAAAACACTCCAGTCTTTAGGTGTATTGATCCATCTGGTACATTCCTATACACTAAACATTGATTACAAAACACTCCAGTCTTTAGGTGTATTGATCCATCTGGTACATTCCTATACACTAAATATTGATTACAAAACACTCCAGTCTTTAGGTGTATTGATCCATCTTGTACATTGTTATACACTAAACACTGTTTACAAAACACTCCAGTCTTTAGGTGTATTGTCTATCTGGTATTTCTTTATACACTAAACATTGATTACAAAACACTCCAGTCTTTAGGTGTATTGATCCATCTGGTACATTCCTATACACTAAACATTGATTACAAAACACTCCAGTCTTTAGGTGTATTGTCCATCTGGTACATTCCTATACACTAAACATTGATTACAAAACACTACAGTCTTTAGGTGTATTGATTTATCTAGTACATTCCTATACACTAAACATTGATTACAAAACACTCCAGTCTTTAGGTGTATTGATCCATCTGGTACATTCCTATACACTAAACATTGATTACAAAACACTCCAGTCTTTAGGTGTATTGATCCATCTGGTACATTCCTATACACTAAACATTGATTACAAAACACTCCAGTCTTTTAGGTGTATTGATCCATCTGGTACATTCCTATACACTAAACACTGATTACAAAACACTCCAGTCTTTAGGTGTATTGATCCATCTGGTACATTCCTATACACTAAATATTGATTACAAAACACCCCTGTCTTTAGGTGTATTGTCCATCTGGTACATTCCAATACACTAAACATTGATTACAAAACACTCCAGTCTTTTAGGTGTATTGATCCATCTTGTACATTGTTATACACTAAACACTGTTTACAAAACACTCCAGTCTTTAGGTGTATTGATCCATCTGTTACATTCCTATACACTAAATATTGATTACAAAACACCCCTGTCTTTAGGTGTATTGTCCATCTGGTACATTCCTATACACTAAACACTGATTACAAAACACTCCAGTTTTTAGATGTATTGTCCATCTGGTACCTTCCTATACACTAAACATTGATTACAAAACATTCCAGTCTTTAGGTGTATTGATTCATCTGGTACATACCTATACACTAAACAATGATTACAAAACACTCCAGTCTCTAGGTTTATTGATCCATCTGGTACATTCCTATACACTAAATATTGATTACAAAACACCCTGTCTTTAGGTGTTTTGTTCATCTGGTACATTCCTATACACTAAACATTGATTACAAAACACTCCAGTCTTTAGGTGTATTGATTCATCTGGTACATTCCTATACACTAAACATTGATTACAAAACACCCTGTCTTTAGGTGTATTGATTCATCTGGTACATTCCTATACACTAAATATTGATTACAAAACACCCCTGTCTTTAGGTGTATTGTCCATCTGGTACATTTCAATACACTAAACATTGATTACAAAACACTCCAGTCTTTTAGGTGTATTGATCCATCTTGTACATTGTTATACACTAAACACTGTTTACAAAACACTCCAGTCTTTAGGTGTATTGATTCATCTGGTACATTCCTATACACTAAATATTGATTACAAAACACCCCTGTCTTTAGGTGTATTGTCCATCTGGTACATTCCAATACACTAAACATTGATTACAAAACACTCCAGTCTTTTAGGTGTATTGATCCATCTTGTACATTGTTATACACTGAACACTGTTTACAAAACACTCCAGTCTTTAGGTGTATTGATCCATCTGTTACATTCCTATACACTAAATATTGATTACAAAACACCCCTGTCTTTACGTGTATTGTCCATCTGGTACATTCCTATACACTAAACACTGATTACAAAACACTCCAGTCTTTAGGTGTATTGATCCATCTGGTACATTCCTCTACACTAAATATTGTTTACAAACCACCCCTGTCTTTAGGTGTTTTGTTCATCTGGTACATTCCTATACACTAAACATTGATTACAAAACACTCCTGTCTTTAGGTGTATTGTCCATCTGTTACCTTCCTATATACTAAACATTGATTACAAAACACTCGAGTCTTTATATGTATTGAACCATCTGGTACATTCTTATACACTGAACTTTGATTACAAAACACTCCAGTCTTAGGGTGTATTGATCCATCTGGCACATACCTATACACTAAACATTGATTGCAAAACACTCCAGTCTTTAGGTGTATTGATTCATCTGGTACATTCCAATACACTAAACATTGATTACAAAACACTCCAGTCTTTTAGGTGTATTGATCCATCTTGTACATTGTTATACACTAAACACTGTTTACAAAACACTCCAGTCTTTAGGTGTATTGATTCATCTGGTACATTCCTATACACTAAATATTGATTACAAAACACCCCTGTCTTTAGGTGTATTGTCCATCTGGTACATTCCAATACACTAAACATTGATTACAAAACACTCCAGTCTTTTTGGTGTATTGATCCATCTGGTACATTCCTATACACTAAAAATTGATTAAAAACACTCCAGTCTTTAGGTGTATTGTTCATTGGGTACCTTCCTATACACTGAACATTGATTACAAAACACTACAGTCTTTAATTGTATTGATCCATCAAGTACATACCTATACACTAAACACCGATTACGAAACACTCCAGTCTTTAGGTGTATTGGTCCATCTGGTACATTCCTATACACTAAACATTGATTACAAAACACTCCAGTCTTTAGGTGTATTGATCCATCTAGTACATACCTATTCACTAAACATTCATTACAAAACACTCCAGTCTTCAGGTGTATTGATTCATGTAGTACATACCTATACACTAAACACTGATTACAAAACACTCCCGTTTTTAGGTGTATTGAACCATCTGGTATATTCCTATACACTAAACACCGATTACAAAACACTCCAGTCTTTAGGTGTAGTGGTCCATCTGGTACATTCCTATACACTAAACATTGATTACAAAACACTCCAGTCTTTAGGTGTATTGATCCATCTAGTACATACCTATTCACTAAACATTGATTACAAAACACTACAGTCTTTAGGTGTATTGATTTATCTAGTACATACCTATACACTAAACACTGATTACAAAACACTCGAGTCTTTAAGTGTATTGATTAATTTGGTACATACCTATACAGTAAACTTTGATTACAAAATCCTCTAGTCTTTAGGTGTATTGATCCATCTGGTTTATACCTATACACAAAAGTTTGATTTAGTTTTCAGCGTTTGTGCAATTGCAATAATGCAGATCATTACTCCTTTGATCATTTTAAGAGTCAACAAGAAAAAAAGAAGGACAGTGTTTTGAAGTGTCTTGAGGGATATTTGTGCTATCCGTTCCTAACTTAGCAGTGTAAGAGGTAACAGTTGTGTGAAGGCAACTAGTCATCACCACCCACCACCAACTCTTAGGAGATTTTTACCAACGAATAGTGGGATTAACCTTGACTTAACGACCCCACAGCTGAAAGGATGAGTGTGTTTGGTGTGACGGGGATTAGATCCCGTGATGCCAGATAGGAGTCGAGCGCCATCACCAACTAGTTTTGCCGGGATTCTTTCTTGAAAGACTGTCCGTTTAGAAGTGTACACTACATAGACCAACATTTAAAGAAGTAACTGAAAATTAAAAAAAAAATTACTATGGATATCCCTAATTTCATTTCAGAGTGACAGACGATTACATGATGTAATTAACGTTTGTGTCTATGTATTATTGAGTGCTTACATTCGAGTAGTTAATAGCATAATGTAAGACATATCAACTCGATATTGCGGCTTAAGTTGCATTGTTTTAATTGTCTGAGCTATCTAATACTTGAATAAGTGGTTAACATTAATAATGTTATCAGAGTATACAGAATTTTCATTCTTTACTTAAAAAAAACTCAATATTTTATCATTCATCTCTTTAAAACGTTTTAGAAGAAGTGAAGGCATGGAATCAACGCGTGTTTTCAGTTGTATTTTAGTGGTTCAAAACTACAACAAAATAACAAAATATTTTCGATTGGAAAACTTGTTTTTATTTGACTAATAAAAATTTGTCTTTGCATACGAAAAGAAAATGCGAATCCGGTGAAACTTTACTGCAAATAAATGTTCAGTGAGAAATTACTATTTTTGATGAAGACTGGTGATGTTTGAAGACAGGTTTGCGTTAAAGGTTGAAAACTTAGTTCTTACTTAATAAAATATCTGATCTAATTGAATAGAGGAAAATGAACATATCGATTCTTCGCAATTGCATGCACAAAGAGAACTCCGTTTCTTCCATCAGGATTAATCCGTTTCGCTGCTTGATTTAACATCTGTGTTTATTTTTTATAGCGCAAAACAAACAATGGAAAGATATTTCTACACGCAAATATGTTAGCACGATTGATCGTTTCTTCACAAAGATTGGATGCTCCAAGTTCTTTGCTTTTAACGGAGAATTGGAAATTTTAATTTGTTTTTTTGGAAAACTTTATCACACTTCCCAGTAAAGTGAAAAATACATCAATGCATGAACATCACACAGTTAAGTTTAAGAAATTTAATCAATTCCTTAAAGAACACGTGAACGGTTTTATTGGTTAGTTCAACTTTCTGGTGGTATCAAACTCTCACTGATCCCAAAACTTTATTGAAATTTGTAAAAAAACTAAAGAAACAAACAGTAGCAGCATTCTTCAACCTTCAGTTCACTTTATATCAATATGTTTAAAAGCTGAACTTTTTATTGTTTTCTTTAGTATGTATGTTTACGTGACAATACTCATAATTCTATGATTTTTTCTTTTACTTTTAAAGTACGTTTACAATTGTTATTATTAAGTCCTAAGAGTCCAATTAATCAATTATATATAATTTTAATGCTAGTTTCAGTACTTTTTCATATTACATATTAATTTTGTGAAGACGAAGAACTTGAACAATCAACATTATGACTAAATATTTTGTTTTGGTGTTTACATGATTTTATTTATAAGTAGTTTATTTTTAAACAATCGTGAGACACTTTATATTTTAATAGTTGTAACAACATACTAACAATTTAGAGTTCATTTTAAATACTAGGAATTAAAATTAAAAGATTTTGCAACATTAAATTCGTATTCAAGCGAGAAAAACGTTTGTTAAAAGAAATAAATCTTAAGATATCGTTTTAATTAATCAAGCTATTATTTAATTTATTTGAAACAATTCATTGTTTTCATGGTTTTAACCAAAAACTTGCACAACGAGCTGTTCGAAACTCGAATTTTAGAGTTGTAATCTTTTGGGTTTACCGCGGAGCTACCAGAAGAATTATTAGAGGGGAGAAGTAATTAGAAGAACCTGAAATTGATATGATATTAGATATTGATATGTAATGAAGAATTGTGAAGTTCGTTGTTTTGATAATATTAACACTCATGTAAAAAAATCTCCACTTAAGTTCCGAACCTTTAAGGAATAGAAAAAGAGACCCAGAATGACCGAGTGGTTAAGGCGCTAGAATCACAATCTGCGGATCGCGGGCTCAACTCCTCATAACCGAACATGCTCAACTTTTATAAGTTTCAATTTCATAATTTCTAATTTGCCAGTATCAAAGAACACTTTAACTCATAAACAAAATCACACAGAATAGTGACAACATATTTAACAAAAGTACAGTTAAATTTCAGAAGATCGAAAATAGGAAAGTATTGCTGTCAAATAATACAAACTAGCTAATAGTATTAAAATTGTTTTTTAAACACTCGTAAGACACTTTATATTTTAGACTTTTAATATCGTACGAACACTATGTTTAATTTCGAATGCTTAGAAAAAAAAAGAGAACAGAATCTGTCTTTAAAGTGTTTTAACCATGCATAATTTCTTGATATTTGGGAAGTCTTAGTTAAAACTTGTCTTACTGTGAAAATTACTTGAAAGATTGAGGTAAATCTTAACTAAAAATTGAACCTTTCCTGGAGGGAACATAATTTATGTGACGAAAGATACAAGAAATTACAAAATGTTTCCTATACGTTCTAAACATGCAGAAAGAATATTTGACAAAGTGACATCGTCTTAGGAAGATCATGATGGCTGTTGTATTTAATCTTTAATACTATCTCCCTTATACATTATAAGAGGACACTATTTATCTTATACGCAAAAAACTTGTTTTTGTATAAATCAAATACATATGTTAATGAAAATGTTAACATCACATACACGTTTAACTCCTTATCATTCGTCTCCTAATAAAGCGAAATATCAGTTGATTAAAAGCGATCAGTAGTCAGTTTGATAGGAACTACTGCTTAATACTAAGCACATAACTGCTGTCAAGGGACGATTCTCATCTATATATCAACGAAGTACATTTTATAGATCTTTAAATAAATAAATTTGTGAACAATAGATTAAACAAAAAAACCATTGTATGACAAATGAATATAAACAAAGATTATGTCTGAATACAGCTAAATATATGTAGAGGTACTAGCTTGATTTTTACGTGAATATTTAATTCAAGTTATTAATTTTAATAGCGTTATTATGGTGTTTCACTTAATCTTTTTATTATTGTGGGTTGTATTTCTATCCATGCTCAGCAATGAGCACAGAGTGAATTGATAATAACGTTAATCATGCTCTGTAAATAAGAAGATATCCATGACAGTTTGACTGAATCCTAATTGCAGAATCATGTGGTGTATTACGTATATCCTGATGTGGAGGCTTTGCCACTCTTCACATTCTCCCAAAGCTCGAAGTACAATTAGTAAACGTAAGATAAAATAAGATTTGTGAAATATGACCTAATGGTGTCAATTGGTTGATAGTTGTTGTAAATTAGTTCTATTTTACGAACTAGAAACATCGATTATAAATGACGCAATTCTCATTTTGTTACGTGGTTTACATTATATTGTTTATATGCTATTTGTTTCTCTAAGCACTCATAAGATACTTTATATTTTAGACTTGTAATATTATACGAGCACTGTTTAATTTCGAATGTTTAGCATAAAAAAAGAACAAAACCTGTCTTTAAAGTAATTTATTTGAGAATTCAATTATGGTTTAAATATTTTGAAGTGTTAACTTTGTATTTGTAAGAAAACACATGAACGTTAATATAAGCTAAGCCTTAAGCGGAAACATAACACAAAGTTCATAAGTTCAAATTCCAAAGGCCACGTTTTTCAGTGCATTATTGTCAGATTTTTCAATTTCATCCACATTTCAACGTCCGAGGAAATCTTCAATGACGTTTAGTTCCCCAGTGATAGAGCGATGTGTCTGCGGACTTGCAACACTAGAAATCGGGTATCGATGCTTATGGTGGGCAGAACACAGATAGTTTTGTGCTTAATTTCAAACAAACCAGTTATATTTAACTACTGACTGTTATTTTCCGGTATTCTCTGTTGGTAAGTAATTATCTGAGATGGTGTCTTCCAAGCCTTAGCAAATAGATAACTTGAGGTAGGTTAATTTAAAGTGAAAACGAAAGCAGAACATTCATATACAGCTCTGCATTCAATCACTTCTTTACTGATATCTAGGTAATGCATCAGATTACAAAACTATCTTAACAAATATGCAGCTAAACTGTAAACCTGTACTTCTGTGGTTCACACTAATAGTACATTTGGTCTTTTGCAGATCTCCAAAAGAAGTTTTTATACGTTTCAACAAATTTTGTGTAGTAGCTACAAATGTTCATGTTTGTCACTCAACACTACTATTAATTAATTCATATGCGTTATTTAACATTAAAATGTACTTACAGAAGTATGGAAAATTCTTACATTTTTTATTGGTGAATTAATCTATCCGTTACTAAATATATACACTGCCGGCTAAAATCTTAAGGCCAATGAACATAAAGAAAAAATATGCATTTTGCGTTGTTAGACTCAACCACTTATTTGAGCAGAGCTACTAAAGAGGAAAATAGGAAAAGGAAAAATAAAAATAAAAAACCTTTTAAGCATTTAATAGAGAAAATGTGAACACTATGAAATTAGCATAAATACTAGCTGGTCACAAGTTTAAGACCATACCAGAAGAAGTCCTAAACAGGGTAGAAAATGCCCAACAAAGGTCTCAGTAGTCAGTTGCACGGCCGTCATTGCGAATAACTGCAAACATTCGCTTTGGCATGGTCGATATAAGCGTTTGCAGAAGACTGGCTGGAATGTTATTCCAAGTGGTGAAGATGGCTTCACGAAGATCATGCACTGTTTGGAATTGACGTCTATTTCTATAGACTTCCCTTGCCATCCACCCCAAACATTTTTAATGGGGTTCAGTTAAGGCGAACATGCTAGATGATCCAAAAGAATCTCGTTATTCGCCATGAAAAAGTCCTTTGTCCTGCAGGCATTGTGGATTGCAGCGTTGTCCTGCTGAAAAATCCAGTCATTTCTACACAAGCGAGAGCTTTCAGTCAATAAGGATGGTCTCTTCAACATTTCATTGTAGCCAGTTGCTGTTTGACGCCCCTGTATAACCTGAAACATGGAAGGAGAAAGCACTCCAGATCATGATGGGACCCCCTCCACTGTGTCGTGTAGAAAATGTCTCCGGTGGGATATCATTATCGTGTCAGTAACGTTAGAAGCCATCTGGACCATCCAGGTTAAATTTTTTCTCATCAGAGAATAAAACCTTCGTCCAGTTTTCTACGTCCTATGTTTGGTGCTTCTCAGCAAGGTTAAACAAGCTATTTCGTGGTGTGGAAGGAGGCGTGGCCTTTGAAGACGTTTACGATTTTTAAAGCCTTTCTCTCGTAGATGCCGTCTTATTGTTCTTGAGCTGCATTCTGCGTCCGTAAGGGTTTTAATCTGATTCGACGATCGGCTGGTGTCTTGCCGGACAACCCGTCGAATCCTCCTGCTCAACGCCGGCGAAATTTTCTTGGGCCGATCATTTGAATTTCTCGTTCCGTATCCCTCAGCGTCTTTTAAGAAATTTGCAACAGAAGTTTTACTACGCTCAATCTCACCAGCGATGGCACGTTTAGAGATACCTTGCTTTTGCAGCTCGACAATTCTACCATGTTCAAACTCTGTCAACTTTTTAACCTTTGTTATGTTTTTACCCAAGGTAGCACACGAGATATCAGTTGGAGATGTTGACAACGCTAATGCTTGAACACAAATGACTTAACGCTTTGGACCAGCTAGTATTTAGGCTAATTTCATATTGTTTACATTTTCCCTATTAAATGCTAAACAAGTTTTTTTTTTATTTTACCTTTTCTTATTTTCATGTTTCGAAGCTTCACTCAAATAAGTGGTTGAGTCTAACAACGCAAAATGCATATTTTGGCCAGGAGTGTATATGTATATATCTTACACCTTTTCCATTACTATATCTGATGGAACGTAGATATAGTGATTGAACACTAATGTACATACCCAAATAATATCGAATTAGAACAACTTTCGCTGAGATAATAACTTGAGTTCGGCATGGCACTAGCCTCCCCCCCCCATTAGGTGTTAGAATATTTTTTTTTAATATATATTGTATCTAATTCGTGTAGAAGTATTTGTTGTTGGTTCACGGGTGTCAACTAACACTTTATTTAGGCGAATGTTTAAGTTTAAAATGTGCAGTTAACTGAAATATATTGTTTAGAAAACAAAAACTGGTGTTCAGTGATATATAAAGACTGGTGTTATTTCGATGCTTTTCGAATTAGTTTTGAAAAGTACAAGCTTGTTGGATTTTTGCAAGAGTATTTTTATTGTTCTGAAAACTGTTATACGAGTAAGTATATTGGGACACTGACTTGTATTACACCATACAAGTCTATGAATCCTATCTATTGCCACAGTTAATAGACTTTGGTCGCGCACAATTACCAACAGTTGCTCAGAAAACGATTTGATAATGACTCTTCTGCTAGAAAAATATTAACTAATTTTCCTTGTACTTCTTTTTATCACTTAATAAGCATGATAGAATTGTTAATTTTGTTTTGTTTGTCAGCATAAAACAATACTTTTGCAAGCGCTGAGATTTATCTATGGTTTTCACACTCTTCAATTAAACAAAACAGAAACGGCCTTTTATAAAATTGAAGTCTTTTATATTTCTCTCAAAGTTGTAAGGTAACAAGACGCCCGGGTTTTGTCCGGTAAATCCGGTTTTGTTTTTTGTACTTTGTTACATTGCCCCGAAAAAAAAAAGTTATTGGGACTTCAAAACGTCGCGATTTTATACTAAAGACATCAAACTGTCAGTTACAGCGAATCACGAACGTTTTAAGCTTACTTGACTTGCTAATAGCAATAACACGTGCTCTTCTGCCTCCAACTTCTCGAAAGTTGTCTTTTGTGGTGAGAAGCCTAGACTTAAAGAGGCCCGAATGTTGAGACAATTAAAACAGTTTTCATAGTCAAAACACACTTTTAAAGAATATTTGAATTATGTAATACTTTCAATAATTCAAAATTCTCCAGTAATGTGATGCTCAACTAATAATTTACTTATCATTTCTTATATTTAATTAATTAGAAATTTCACTTTCAATTTCAAAAAGCAAATAAGTTGTAACTAATTGATAATTTCATACTGCTAGGACTTCAAAAAAATTTGAAACTATATTTTTCGGATTTCTGCAGACATTAAGCATGTCATCTCGAGCAACCATTGTTTTGAGTTAAGCACAAAGCCACACAATGAGCTATCTATGCTCTGCCCACCACGGGTATCGAAACCTGATTTTTAGTGGTATAAATACATACTACTGTGCCACTTGGAGGGGGGCGCCTTTGTTTTAAGCCAAAAAGAGTCATACGCATAACAGTGTTTAATTAAAATATCATCCAAATTTGCTTCTACTTAGATGAATATTTAAATTTTAGCAAAACTAAAGTAAAAAGCAATAAGATACACGTCGAGAAACATACAAATTATTTGTAAAATTATTTTGTTATAATACAAATAAAATATTTTAACACAACATCTAGTCATTCACATTATTTTACTGATTTACGAAAGTTCATAAAACTATGAAATGTTCTCGTTTGTGAAATATCTTTAATATCATCATGTGGTGGATATTTGGAAAAAACAACAACCCATTTGCACAGAAAATAAGGAAACAAAGTTTCTGACTGTTAAGTAGCAGTAACTGTAGTTGATTAACACTGAAGAATGTAGGTCGTGTCGAGCCAAAATAGAAATGCTCCTTTTGCTTACTTAGCTTCGGAACCTGTAGGTCGAACACAGCAATAATCCTAGGTTTCACGGTTTACTGATCGTTTTATGTTTCTAGTTTTATTTAGGATCAACTTCTGCTTAATTCTGTTTATTCAGGTGCGTTTCACAAAATTTTCTGCAAGTTATGGTTTTCTTCAAATTTTTTTGATATTATTGCTTTCTGTTTTTCTTTAAAAAAACAAAAAGAAAGAAAAAATAGCTGCAAACAAATCTAAAGAGCTCACTGGAACGTACTAGTCGATAAATCTGATCACAATCAAGTTGAGCAAACAGATCTGCGAGTTATTCTTCAGAGATATCCACAAAGCGGAATGTTACTCTTAATTAGAGTCGTGCCTCGTGATCGTCATTGACATGAATAAAGTTTCCTATTAACCTGGGTTATCGGTAAATATAATCGGAACTGGATCATTGGAAGTCAGAAATGTTTACAAAGAGGATAGCCATCTGATGTTTAAATGCTCAAGAAACTTATTAAAAAACAAGATAAAAAGAAAGGTTGATAAAGGAGCTTACTGAGACAGTGGTGAAAAGTTTAGTTAGGCATGTAGTAAATCGAAGTGTCAGCTTGTGAAAAAGGCAAAAAGAAAAACAAGGCAAAGTCTTGAAATCTATGAAAAAATTTCTTTAAAAGAAAGCAATTTCATATTTTCTTTGCTGTTCATATTTTTCACACCAAGCTCTGATCTTTTGGTTCTTTTGATTTATTAATATTTAATAAGTTTTGTATAATGCTTTATGTAATGTATTAGCACATTGAATAGAACTGTCAACTGAAAAGTAAATGTGGTTTAAAAACTTCAATGAACAACACTTTTACTACACTTTATTCATGTGTTTTTGTATTTACTTTATCTCTAAAATATTAGACCGATTACAATCTGGATTTTCCGTTTCCACCAAAAGGATAAAAAGTAGACAAATATAAATCTGATTGAAGTTTAAGCATTATAATTGCGAAAAATGTCTATTCATTTTAAGATTCGATTACTTTTGATACTAGGAATTTGTTAGAATTTTACTCTTAAAAATAAAACCGTTTTGAAATTCCCTGCAATACAAAGACAATTGCTTTAAGCTGATTCATTTAATATAGTTATATTAATGAAAACATAGAAGGTATATATTAAAATACCCATAAAAAGTAACCTTATGCTTTTTAATATATTTTATAAAACAGTGCGCTGCTTTATATTTTGTAAAATTTCTTTAATGAAGATTTATACTTGAGTTTACTAGTGTTTTAAAGTGTTAGCGATTTAACAGTTATCTAAAAAAGCAAGAAGCAAAAGATGAATTAAATAAACTTGCGAAGATAAATAGAACTAAAAATTATTATACATCTTTAATGACAAAAACAACAACAAAGGATTGTAATTATATACAGTAAGGTGTCGATAATATTGTTAAGTTGAACAAAGTGATTCCTAGCGACTATAGGTGTGATACTCAAATAAGAACGCCAAATAACTCCATACATGTAACAGCAATGATTCTGATATTACAATTACGACAGAAAGTGTTCGTACCCCTACGTCGTGAGTAGTTTGTTTCCTCACAACTTATCACGTATTAGGATAATGAAAGTACAGTATATTATAAATATTATACTATCGCACATCTACATAAAGTTTTATGTAAATTGAACGACAAATAAACTGTTTATAAACAAATAACCAAACATAGGAAGGGCAGAAAGTGTCTACTTTAATGGTCAGTTGTGTAGCCTTTCAGGTGAATTACTTGGTGCAATCTCTCCTCATAGCCTTCCATGATAGTTTGACAATACTCGACTGGTATTTTCTTCAATTTCAACAGAAGGCCTCCAACTCTTGCAAGTTTTTTGGATGACGCTTATAAACCCTGGTCTTCAACTCATGCCAAACGTTTTCAATTGGGTTGAGATCGGGTGACTGCGATGGCCACTTCATAACGCTTATATGGTTCCTCTGCAACCAGGATTGCACATATTTTGATGTTTGCTTAGGGTAATTGTCGTGCTGAAAGATCCAACGACACCCAAGCCGCAAGTTTCGAGCATCATTCTTGATATAAGTGCCTAATATATCAACGTACTCTTCTTTTTTCATGATTCCGTTGACGCGGTGAAGGCTGCCTACACCAGAAGAGCTGAAGAAACCCCATAGCATGATCGAGCCACCTCCGTGTTTAACTGTAGAGACGGTGTTCTTTGAAAGATTTCTTTTTCCCTTCTTACGGGAAATATAGCAAACATCATTGTGGCCGAAAAGCTCGATTTTAGTCTTGTTTGACCAAAGAATACTCTTACAATAGGTAAAGGGTTAATCTACATGCTTTCTTGCATACTTTAATAGTGCTTCTAAATGAACAGGATTTAAATATGGAGTTATACGAGGACAGCATGCTTTGAACCCAGAAAAGCGTAACATGTTCGTAACTGTAGAGGTGCTTACTTCAACCCGTTTCCCTTACCAGTTTCTGTATGCCATTACGTGTTAAACGAGGGTTCCTACTAACTTCTCTGAGAACCTTCCTCTTGGTTCTCTCTGAAATTTTGGTGGGGCGTCTGGAACGAGGGAGGTTAGCAGTTGATCCTGTAAGCTCAAACTTAATAATTATGCTTTGAACAGTAGATTTAGGCACATTAAGCTGTGTAGCAATACTGGAAAGAGACACATGAGACTTGTATTTAACAATGATTCGATTTTTTAAATCACTGGACAGTTGTTTCCTGTTCGCTATGATGACCAAACAGATAATGACGGAGACGGCGCTAAATTGTCGGAAGTACATTTTTTGCTGGCTAAATTCCAATAATTATGAACCTAGTGTCTAGTTCTGGAATGGTACAATGTAGTTTATTCGCCAAATTAAACAAAATTTTTACGGGAATATCAGTTTTTCCACACGTTCTGAACTGTACGAACACTTTCTGCTCCTCCTATTTTTGGTTATTTGTTTATAAATAGTTTATTTGTCGTTTAAATTCATAAAAAATTATGTAGATGTGTGTTAGTATAATATTTATAATATATCATACGTCTGTTAGCCTAATCGTGATACTTTTTTAAGTTATAAACATAAAACTACTCGGGACGCAGGGGTACGAACACTTTCTGTCGTAACTGTACCATTACTATTCCACTTACGTGAGTAACATGATACAATATTACCTACTTCTCGTACTAGCAGTGGTTGATTATGACTACACTCTTTCGTTTATGCAAAACGGAATCACATTATATCTTTAGATAGACATAGCTAATTTAAAACGTACTTGATGATGGTGATTTAGAGCAGTTTGAAGATAACAAAACACAATGGAGGTTATGTTGATGAAGCTATTTAAAACAAAGCTAGTAAAACAGAAGTACAAATAGCATGCTGACTAGGTTTAGACTCAGGATGGGTTAACCTCGTACTCTGTGGATCGCAGATTCGAATCCCCGTCGCACCAAAATGCTCGCCCTTTCAGCCGTGGGGGCGTTATAATGTTACGGTCAATCTTACTATTTGTTGGTAAAAGAGTAGCCCAAAAGTTGCCGGTGGGTAGTGATTACCAGCTGCCTTCCCTCGAGTCTTACTTTGCTAAATTAGGGACGGCTAGCGCAGATAGCCCTTGTGTAACTTTGTGCGAAATTCAAAACAAAAACAAACAAATTAGACTTCTGGAGCGGTTTGATGGTGCTGACGTATACACGCGTTGTTGTAGCGGGACTAAACTGTTTTTGTTGGGTTTTTTTCGATATAAAGTGGAGATATGCTATTGTGTAGTTTTGTGTCAGAAACAAACAAATATCTAAAATACGTTTCGGGAATGAATAAATAAAAAAAACACGCCACGAGTTATTCTACCTTTATAGTGAAATATGTTTGATACGTTTTTTGTGATTTAAAATTTAATGATCATTTAAAACAGAAAAGCTATATTTTAAGTGATATATGAAGTATGTAAGAATATAGCTTTAAGTAATATCAATTTGATTACAGTCCTTCTTAACAAAAGCAACAAAAACTGAAAATATGCTTGAAATTGTCAACGTTACTAAAAGCTTTTAACCCTATCTCAGCAATAAATAAACTGGTGTTATGGATATGCTGTGATTGAAAATGTCGCGTAATTGAAAGACCTAGGCGGAATAATTATTTCATCCCGAAACCTTCTATCTTACCTTATTTGCGTAAAGTTGATGGGCACTTCAAAACCCTTTTAATCTCTTTAAACTAAAAACGATAGCATTATTTGCACTTTGTACGCTGCATTCGGGCCTTTAATTGATTACAAAGTTTCGCAGCAAATATGCATGCGAAAAGAGTAATGGAAGAGCCTTATGTTGATGGATGGATTTTATAAATGTGCAGCTTCAGATCATAGAAGTTGAATATTAAAATTTAAGTACTATATAAAATCATTTGCTTTTTTTAGAATATATATAGCATACAGAATGCTGAAGTATATGTACCATATGTATGATACGTTTTTACGAAATATCTGGTAGCTTCCGAGGAAATGTGAGCGTTTGGTCTATCTGTGAGAATGATTTTGTTTTCCTAAACCTAATGAAATGAAGAATAAAGAGCCGTTCGTAAAAAAATAAATATATGAAATATAAGTTAGTTTTAGACCACACTTTATTAAATATTAGTATTGAAAACTGCTTAGAGTTGATAATTAAATAAACGTGTTTGTACAAAACATGTGAATTAGTTTATTAAGAATACATTTTATTGAAGTTTAATATTGAAAACTACTTAGAGAGCAAAGAACTTTCTAAACTGAAAAAGGAAGTGAAGTGTAAATGTTTGTTTTGACAAGGAAAGTTACAGGAATATATCACTACTTCTTTAACTCTAAAATAAAAATGTAAACAAAGAGAATATCAAAATGAGGTACTGGGTGTAACACAAACAGAAATATTAAAATGAGGTATTGAGTGTAACACAAACAGAAATATTAAAATGAGGTATTGGGTGTAACACAAACAGAAATATTAAAATGAGGTATTGAGTGTAACACAAACAGAAATATTAAAATGAGGTATTGGGTGTAACACAAACAGAAATCCTAAAACAAAAATGAGTGGAAAAAAGAAATAAAGTTAAGGAAGCATAAGATAGAAAGCCTCCACTCTCCACCCACTAGCTGACTGTTACAAATCCACCTTCAGCGATCTAAACTCTGCTGACTTTGACACAAAACACCATCAACATGTTAACAACTACATACATATAAATCAATCTTCTTCACATCACAATTCCCCGGTAACACTCTAAACAGCCATTCCGGTTCAATTAATAGAAAAATAAACACCACTAAACACAAAATTAACATTAAAAACTTGAAAAACATTTTCCCCTCACGATCAAATACCTAATGTTATTCTCATAAAAGGCTCTAATCTCCTATTACAAATCTCACAAACATCATGAATCTCTCACTAACAACAGGCTATTACCCCGACACTTGGAAAAAAGCTATCATCACGACTGTACCCAAGAAACAAACAAACAGGACTAATCCTGACAACTTCGGTCCCATCAGTCTGTTAAGTGTCTTGGTAAACTGATGAAGAAAGTAATATCAAATCGCCTCCTTCATTTCTGAGAAATAAATAAAATCCTCCCCGAATCTGAAAACGCTTCCAGAAAAAATAGACAAACAATAGATCACCTCAAACGACTCACTGAGTAAGTTTACAAAGCATTCAATAACAATCAGATAACCATAGGCGTATTTTTGTATGTTAAAAAAGCATTTGACAGTGTCTGGCATAACGCCATCAAGTATAAATTAACTAACTTGAAAGTAAATGAAACTATTATCCGATGGATATCGAACTTCCTTACAGACAGAACAACTCAAGTAAGAGTCAACAAAACTTTATCAAAATCTTTTAAAATAACTGCAGGAGTGCCCCAAGGATCCGTCCTCTCGCCACTCCTTTACATTATTTTCGTTATTGATATACCTTTCCCTAGTGTAACTTACACTTCCAATTCACAATACGCTGACGACATTGCTATCTGGAGTATTTCTAGAATCCCTCTAATGGCTGTCTCGCGTTCAGAAAACACTAAATCTGTCGCGAGCTGGAGCAACAAGTAGGGCGTAGTTTTAAATCCAACAAAAACGCAAGGAATCACTTTTTATAGGAAATTAAAAAGGCACAGGAAAACGCTAGAAAAAGTAAACATCTCACTCATCAATACGCCTATCAACATGAACAAGCACATCTCATTCCTTGGCATCACATTCTACTCCAGATTAACATGGATAAAATATGTCAACAACACACATTTATCCATCAAAAACGTATTTCACGTTTGTTGACAATAACTAGCATGCACTGAAACTGCTCATCTGAAACCATCATTTAAATATACAAGGCTTACATCTGTCCGTTAATAGAATATGGGTGTCAGGTCATATACAACATGTCTAACAACACTCTACAGAAGAAAGGATTATATGTTGCAAGTAAGAGACAGAAACTTGTTCAAAATCTATGTGGTTATTGTAATAAACAAAATTTATTATGTATAGTAGTAAAAGTCAGCTGGATAAAGTTGAAAGAAAAGCGAAGTGCAAGAATAGTGCGACTGTAATAAAGTTGTGTTAGAATAATTCCACGTCATAAAACCCAGGAAATATATCAGGTCATCCCATAAGTAATGTCCGAAAATTTAATACAGAATGTGAATCATCATTTCTGTCTTCGTAGAAGGCTTCAACGATTAAAATATGTAGTAGGACGTGTATAAAAATGTTCAGACAAATAAAAGAAACTAACCCAACTCCACTTTCTCAGATCATTAATCAAATAAATCCTTATGAAGATAAATGTATCTGAGGAACACATTAGACATATAATGCTTTATGAGTTTAAAAAAGGCAATAGTGCAGCAGAAACTACACGAAACATTCAAGGTGTTTATGGTGTGAAGTCTCTCAATGAAGAAAATGTCCAGGGTGGTTTCAGAAGTTAAATCTAATGACTACAACTTAAGTGATGCGCCATTTTCAGGTCGTTATGTTGAGTTTAATGATGACTTTCTGCTGGCTGCACTTGATGGAGATTATGCTGTAACAGTTAAAGAACTAGCAAAGAAGCTTAATTTAATCCATTCAGCAGTTCGCCGTCATCTTCAACAGCTTAAAAAGGTGTCAAAACTTCGAAAATTGGTCCTCCATGATTTGACAGAAGCCAGAGAGTGGACATTTGCACTTCTCTGCACTCTCGTCAATGTAACTCACTTTTTTGGACAAGTTAGTGACTGGAAATGAAAAATGGATATATTATAAAAATGTCAAGTGCCGCAGACAATGGCTCAGTGCAGATAAACTGCCTAAAGCACAGCCCAAAATGGACATCCATTCATCCTAGGAAACTCTTGTTAAGGATTTGGTGGGATATTTGATGTGATCCACTTTTGAGTTGCTGCCACTCAATGTGACAATTACATCAGACTTCTATTGTTAACAATTAGAGCGCTTGAATGTTGCACTGAAAGAAAAGAGGCCTGCTTTGATCAATTGTAAATGTGTTGTGTTACACCAGGATAATGCACGTCCCTATACAGCAAGGATTATCATCTGCAAAGATTGAAGAGCTAGACTAGGAAAAACCTCCACATTCTCCTTATTTTCCAGACCTTTCCCCATCTGATTATCACCCATTCTGAAGTTTGCAGAACTATCTTAATGAAAAAGAGCTTGGAACACATAAAGATGTCAAAACTACACTCTCTACATTATTTTCCTCCAAACCCCAATAATTTTATAGAAGTAGCATTCTGAAGCTTGTGAATCGTTGTCAGGAAGTAATTAATAATATCAGAACATACATTATTGACTAGAGAACAATAAAAACGTTTGAAATCCATTCTCTTTTTTTTAACGTAAAATGACACATTACTTAAGGGATGACCTGATAGATCAGACAATCCAGTAATGAATTTGGCAGCAAAAACAAATATCTAAAATCAGTTCTTCTACCATACTGTCTATTGACAATTAGGAAAGAAAATAGATATTAAAGGGCACAGTTGGCAAGGCAGTAAAAGAAAAGAAAAACAGATATTAAAAAGAACAGTGTGGAAACTAGTGAAAGGAGAGTAAGAAAGAGTTTATGAACCTAGTTGGAAAACCGAAGGAAATAAATAATACATAGATAAGAAAACACTGATAGGTAAGAGAAATAGGAAAACTTAGCAGAAGACCTAATCAAATAAAAAAGAATGTAGAAGTAACGTAGTATTATTGATAGAGCCCAGTCCTTTAATTTACTAGCTTTTTCTAGTGTTTCTATATATAAAATTTTTCGTTCTTTCATAAAAAGTCTCGAATCAAATATCACAAGAAGATGTCAAGATAAATATCATTAATCTAACAGTTGATACCAGTAATTATTGATGGAACGCATGTTATATATATTACATAGAAAAACAGTGTTTCACTTACTTCTCTAGCCAATTATTTATAATGAGCGTTGCAACAGAATAAAGTATGTTTTTGTTTTTTTTAATTACGCATAAAAGGCTATCTATGTTCTCTGCCCACCACGAGTATTGAAGTCTAATTTTTGGCGTTGTAAGTCTGCAGATACACCTCTGTGCCACTGGAGGGCGAAAACAGTAAGATGCAAAACAGATTTTAGAATTAAGGTGCTAGTTTAACTAAGAAAAAAAAGGTTAACTAAAATTGTGACAAAGGTTACATCAGAAAAATGTTCATTTTAAACGTTTTTAGCATCAGTACACGTAAGCACTTTTAATACACAAATTATATATTAACCGTTAGGACATTTAAATATACACATACGGGGTGTCCCAATAAAATGTATACACACTTTGAATGATTATAACTCACTCAAACTTTCTTTTTTACAAGTGCAACTGATTTGAAGTAATAACAGAAGCAAGACTAAGCTTTGAGAAAAGGAAGTTTATTTTAAAGTGTTACTGGAAGTGTGAGAACGTAGCTGAAGTGCAAAGACGGTTTAGAAGGGAGCTTCAAACAGATCCACCAACGCGACTCTCCATTACTCGCATCAGAGATACGTTTGAAACAAGTGGAACTGTTCAAGACGTCCATAAGGTAGGGATGTTGGAAAGTCTCCACCGATCTCCAAGAAAATCTGTTCGGCAAACAGACCGTGAGACAGGAATCCCAAAATTGAGCGTCCATCGCATGTTGAAACGCATTCATTGGAAAAGGTTTGTTTCGGCATTAGTCCATGCCCTCAATGAAGATGATCTTGACCGCAGAGTTGAATTTTATGAGTGATACCTGGTAAAATCTGCAGAGGATGCACAGTTTCCAAACAAGATTGTCTGGAGTGATGAGGCCACATTTAAGTTAAATGGCTCAGTTAATCGCTACAATTGCACCTACTGGGCACCTCAGAACCCGTATGTTACAGTTGAACATCAAGTAAACTTACTGGGAGTTACAGTGTAGTGTGGATTATCAAGCGTTGGGCGTAATTGGACCATTCTTTTTCCAAAACACAGTCACTAGTCTCGTTTATCTGAACTTGCTGCAAGAATCTGTCGTGCCACACATTCGAGAGCAATTTGGAGATGAGTAGTTTTATTTCCAGCATGATGGAGCTCCTCCCCACTACCATCGTAATGTGAGGGCCTATCTTGACGAAAATTTGGCGAACAGGTGGATTGGGCGAAGAGGTACCACTGAATTCCCCCCACATTCACCAGACCTCAACCTCTGGACCTTTTTTTTTATGGGGATACGTTAAAGAGAAGGTTTATAGCACAAAACCTGCAACAATCAACGAGCTGAGAGCAACAATTGAAAGAGATTACATCCAAATACCAAATGAAGTGATTCGTGAAGTTTGCTGTTCCATCTATCCCCGTTATCAGCAGTGCCTGGATCAAAACGGTCATCAGTTCGAACACCTGCGATAACTCAAAAGATTCTACGCTTGTCTTCTTACACTTAGATTATAAAACCTATATATATCTTAATAAATATTGTGTTTATATAATCATTTAAAGTGTGTATACATTTTTTGGGATACCCTGTGTGTGTTTGTAAAGTATGTAAACTAACTATAGATATACACATTTGCGCGTAATTGAAGGTGTTACGTGTTATAATTTATCTCGGACGAGTCCTAGATTTATTATGTCACGTACGTTACATATTATGATTTAAAATAACCGTAAATTTTAATTTAGAAGTTAATTAAGTGCTAATGTGTACGAAATTTATGATATTTGCCAATAAGATTAAGACACGCAGTTTTCTTTCTTTATACGAATATATTTTAATATATAAAAAACAATAGAACTTATAATAACGGTTATTACGAATAATTATTACAAATAAGGTTTATATACAAGAGTTTTACAAACTTACATACACTACTGAGTCTTACATCTGGTTTGGAATAATCTTTTATCGACGTTTCAGAGAGTGAAATAATTCTTTGTTAATACACTTACACACTTTCACTAACGTCTAGCTAGCTTGAAGCACTTGTAAGCTTTTACCGACGATAGTATATAATGTCCTCGTAGAAATGCTAATATCCGAAGTTAATTCGTCAATGTGAAACGGTTTGTAATGCTCGAATTCTATAAAACGTTCCTAATCACATTCTGTAGTTCTCCGATTACTAAACGTTAATCACAACTATAGTTTCCGAGGGTTGTAGTATACTGATTGTAGCAACCAACAATATTCTGTAACTGTCTCATGGCTCGTCAGTTTATAATATTTATGCGAAATTCTTGAACATTGAACAATGTTCTAAAACACGCTAGCGTTTTCATAAAACAAATATTGTTGATTTGTACTTCTCATTGATGCGTAGCTTCTGTCTCGAGCAAAGTATATGATTGACTACAGAAAAGTACTGTACTGGTTTCGGTAAGTGTAAACCCTTGATCTGCAGACAGATCTATTTTACAAAATGGAAGATAAAATTCATAAAACTATCTTAGTGCTGTTTGAAGCAAAGTTTAAGGAACACCCATAAAGTTTACTGTAAAGTTTTTTTTTTTATAAGTCTTACGGCTCTAATAAAGAGTCATTGTGACGTGACCTCACAATTGAAAAATATGATGTTTACCCCAACATCGAGGAGATTATTGGTAATTTTGTTGCGAAGTTCGATAAATGAAGGATTAATAATGAGCCAGGACAATGATGCTCTGTTGCAGAACCAAAGATGGAAAGAACCTAAAAGCCCGAGTGAAATATTTTGGTTATGGTCTTTAGTGTGTTAGTAAAATTGAGGGACTCTACATTTAGTCAGCATTAGGTGATATGGAAATTCACGTCTTATAGATTTTCGAAAGTGCACAAAATATTGTTGATTTTCTCTGTCTGATCTTTATAAATATGTTGTACAGTCCATAAAATAGCTATATATTTCAGTTTCGTAAGGATGTTTATATATAACTACAAATGCATGACTTTTTCAATTTTTTAATGTATTGTAGTATTGTTATGTCAATTCTTTTTAATGACTAAAGTTTCGTGATATTATAACTCTTTTTTAATGAATAGTTTTGTAATTTTTTACGAATTGCGAATGATTTAATATGAAAAGTAGGCAATAATCTAAAACTTAAGTGCTTCTAAGCAGATGATTTATGTAGTCATCTTCCTCAGGCTGTACTGGTGTTAATACATAGTATGAAAATAAAAACTTTTTCTTCGCTCGATATTTCACACGCTAGCATATGTTTAACCACGAAACAACCAAAATACTTAGGACAAGTTACAGCTTCTTGCTTAACAACACTTCTTACCTTTTTATACAAAAACACGAAATACTTGCAGGTTTATACAGATACTGTAAATATAAAGAACAAAATTATAATTTCATTGACAGAGATTTGCTATTACCCAAATTTGGACATCAGTTACGACAAGACGTGTTTGAAACAGTCTTTCAAAACTCTTTCAGTAAATTGCCTTAAACATTTGACTAGTAACCAGGACCACAAGTTACAGCTACTGCTAGAATCTATCCTGCATGTTTTCAGGTCGAACTGGTTTGTATGAATAAATTACTAATGAATTAAACTGTGACGTACTGCTATAGTAGCTGCATTATATCATGACAAGGAGGACAAAAAGAAGAGAGACTTATAGACCAGTCAAAACTAACGCATTTTTGTGAATTAGTTATCTTCACAAAAACATTTACGAGTATGAGATTTTACTTTTGGACCAACCCGTAGTTAAATAATAATTACTTATGTAAACAAGTTGTTAGGTATTTTGTAGCGTGCTTTTTTTTTTTTTATATAGCCAAGCTATAAAGGGTTATCTGCTCAGCCCACCGAAGGGAATCGAACCCCTGATTTTAGGATTGTAAATCCGGAGACATACCACTGTACTAGCGGGGTTCGTTTTGGAGTGATTATATCAAACCGTAACATTTCATGACAAGCAATCTTTCTTCATATATTATGTCTTATTTATAACCTAGTAACATCGATTCTCGACCGCTAGTGTTCGTTACTTGCTTCTGATGAAATAGTTGTTTAATCGAATAAGATGGCCTGGCATGGCCAAGCGTGTTAAGGCGTTCGACTCGTAATCTGAGGGTCGCGCGTTCGAATCCCGCTTGCATCAAACATGTTCGTCCTTTTAGCCGTGGGGGCGTTATAATGTGACGGTCAATCCCGCTATTCGTTGGTAAAAGAGTAGCCCAAGAGTTGGCGGTGGGTGGTGATGACTAGCTGCCTTCCCTCTAGTCTTACACTGCTAAATTAGGTACGACTAGCGCAGATGGTCCTCGAGTAGCTTTGCGCGAAATACAAAAAACAAAACCTAACAATCGAATAAGAAGTGAAATTCAAGATTCATAGTTCAATAACAGTTAAAATGTTTATTACCTTCTCTGTTATAAATGTCAACTTTTTATACATATCTTGCTTTCATACCCTTACTGTGGCGAATAAGTTATTAAGTTCAAATTTTATTGATTTTGTAACTTTTAATTCTTCTTCAATGTCGCATGTTAGGCCTTTTTTCCGTTCCAGTCTGAAAGGAAGACAGATCTTTAACAACCTTTTAGATATCATCCTTTGAGATCCTTCCATATACGTGTGGAAATGCTTAGTGTTAAACACAGACAGACGAATGTGACCAGTGATTCTGATTAAGTCCGATAGAGTGCTTAAAGAGCTAAATAATACTAAAGTTTATTGGCACACTTTTCATTGTTTTAGTACACAGGAATGACATTTCCATGGTGGTAGCGTTGAGAACCGTTGCTTTTCTTTAGGATTTATAATGCATAATTCTGTTCTTCAATTATTACGTGCCTTCAAAATATTCAATAAGTTTTAAAATGTCCTGCAGAAAAGACAAGAGGTAATTAGCTTTAAAATTTTCTAGCTTGTCATTTTTTGTACTTTGTTCAATTCGGTGATTATTTTCATATCTCAGTTGCTTTTATAAATTACTTTAAAACTAGTTAATGTAAAGTATTGATCTGAACTAAGTCATTAGTGCAATCGAAGGCGTGAAAAACCTAGTCACTACTTAGGTTTAGTAGTCAGGGTTACTATAGCGTCGTGAAGATCTTGGCGTCAGTACTTTAATAAGTCTTTACTTTCCGTTTTGAAGAATGCGAGCCAAATCAAAGATAATGAAATTAGCGACTTTCTTAGACTGAAAACATATTGTTACTTTCTGTACTCTCACGGCTCTCAGTAACAGATTAGCGTCAAACCTAGGTGTTCGATTTGTTTCACGCAGAGTAGTAGAACTATTTTAAAATAAATCTAAATAAATATTCCTTAAAACCATGAAAGAAAATATTTATAGACCTAAGTTGTAAAAGCACCTTGTGCTGAACCCTGAATTGCAACGAAAGTAGCGAAGCAAAGAATGTATTAGGTTTCTAAACATCATTTTCTTCACTGAAATTATTGTTTTGGTAAAGTAAATAAATCAACAAATAAACAAACAACCGCATAGAGTACTTGACTGTTTATTTTGCTGTTCACAACTGAATGCATCTCATATTAAAAACTTGTAACGAGGGCGAGATGTACGCTTAAAATATAAGAGGTTGTTATGCCATTAATAAACGTGTTTCATATTTAACTGGTTGATATGCCAGCAAGAAATGTAAATACGAGCTATAAGGGGTTGTTGTGCTAACAGTAACTTATGTATAAAAGTTTAAAATTCAGAAAACATTTTTATTTAAGCCCAAAACTTCTTATTATTCTTATCATAAATACGTATTACAAAATTTCTTACGCATGTTCCTCTTTCGTCTTCTGTTTATTTTATCCAAAACCATAGTAAAGAGTTCTGTATTTCCCTTATACCAGTTTTATCGTTGTAGTCTGTTGAAAAGTTTTAATAATCCTAGTATGTTTTAAGTAATGTATTTATATTATTGTGTTAAGCGCTTCATATAAAGTTATAGACATTAGTATTAGTATTATTATGCTATCATTATTGATCCATCAAATATAAATTAATTACTTTATATTTAACTTGGACAAAAAGTACATAATCATACTACGTCTTTGTTATTTGGTTTAAATATTTGTAGCTAGTAACGTAAGATGTTCCCATTAGTGTGTATGTGATATAATCCTCTTGAGAAACTTTACCTGGATACATAAGATCAAAGTATCAGTACTTTAATATAATAATGTGTTATTTTCATGCAGCTTCTCCAAAACTCGTAATATATTGTATATTTTTTCTTGGATACAAAGTGTAATGTATGTTTAGTGGCGTTGTTCTTCTCAACATGCGAGGTACATAAATTTTAAGTTACATGGTCTCTTGGTGATGCAGTTGTTGTTATACGTAAGTAGACGCTGATATATCTATATAACATGTATAGAATTGTCAACATACATGGTTTTTATAAACTCGAGCAGATCAACCATCTCGCTTGTGTTTCAGACTTTAAGTGTTATTTCTTCTCTTGCACATTTTACGTTGCACTTCAGTATGTCAATATGTCTTAATGTTTTAGTTGGTTTTTATACAGTTTTAGAAAAGTTTCTTTCCTAGTGCTTTATGCATTAGACACGATTCTGCTCTAAATCACAAGTTTTTAAAAAATTACTGAATGAAATAAAAGGTTTTTGAAAGAACAGCCTTGATTTTTTAAAGGTGAATTTTCAACAAATTTAATAATTACCTAAGAAACTGTACTTTGGTTAGGTATAATTCCTGTGTGGTTGCCATATTTTTAAACACTTTAGTTTTTGAGTAAAAAATGAAACAAAATATGCGGGTCCTCGAACTCAAGTTCCTCTCGGTCGTTTGGGTGATTTTGTGACGTTTTACAACTATGACGTAATAGTTGTCAAACACGCTTCGTTGCGCGCCGACCATTTTGTTCCTTTCAGTACTGGTGTTTTATGTAAATCTATCGGTGCTTTTTCGGATTACATACTTTGTGAGACTATTTTTTGTCTTGATATTGCTACTTTATGGTTGTTTTATGATAACATGGTTTACTGTGTGGCTCATGTTTGTAAAAACGGTTCGGCATCGGGCAAAAACTTCTTTTCGTTTCCGTGCAAGGAGAAGGAACCGGCAAGGTGGCGAGAGTGGGTGCGGGTGGTCAATGGGAAGAACTGGACTCCTTCACAGAATGCAAAGCTTTGTAAAGATCACTTTGAGCGCTCATGTTTTGTGTCGGATCCCACTGTTTTGGATTCCGTGGGTTTAAAGACAGGCAGGTTAAGAATAAAAAAAAAAACCATCGGTAGTAGACAGGATCGTCCCCACCATCTTTTCTGGTGTAGAGCTGAGGACTGATCTCAGCCTGCAGCGTACAGGTTCCACCCCTCTGAAGCCATCCCTTGCCATCACGAAAAGAACAAACTTAAAGGTATGTGTGCAGTATGAGGCGATAAACAATAACTAGTATAATATAATAATTTAAAAAGTACAAGTTTTTGAAAAATGTAATTAGATATACACATTTCACATTCATGAGCGTGTTTTGCATTTGTGGCACCTGAAAGTCAGTGAAACCTTGATTTCCTAGTCTAGACAGTGGACAAATCTATCCCAAATAGAGTGTATTCCAAGTTTAAAAGCTGGTAGATCATTCTGTAGATGTTTTTGTATCATTTTTTAAATATGGAAAGGTTTGAAGGATTCTATTTTTCAAATTTAACATTTCAAGATAAATTGAAATAAAATTGTGTCTTTAACATGTTGAAGTAATCAAGTACATGTTATGTATTAAAAAACAACAACATTGTAGACTTGTAAACAATCAAATATAAACTCCATAACATATTTCCATAACTCATCATAATAAAATTAGTCTTAACACAGTACTTTGAAATTGTCATATTAAATGTAAATCTCATAAACCTCATAAAGCACGTTGTTTTAATATATAATCTTATTTCTTCAGTATCACTCACAGTTCCGCTACTCTCGCTCGTGGAACTGTCCTCATCACTAAAATTTGTCAGATCTTTGTCAAAAGTAACTGTTCTAGGTTTGTTTAGAGTAGGTTCGAATTGATATGGTTCTACTCGACACTGTTCAGAACACAAAGTCAAAACAGACTCCGCCTCTGTTTCTCCGTATGCATTGGCTATGTTTATTCACATTCAACGCGCTGACGTTGGCGGTTTGTTTGGCAACTATTACGTCACAGTACTTTTCCTAGCGGCAAACGTAAAAATTAAAACTTTCGGATTGCCGCTCGGAAAAGGCTCTTTTTGCACCAAGTTCTATGTATCATTTATTAGCACATATGTTTTATAAAAAAAATGCGAACCTGCAAAATTAATCAGTATGAGTAGTTCTTTTGACTGCAAAGTTTTCTTTTTTTCTGTAAAATTCACCTTTAAACTTATAACGCCTTTAAAGAAAGTACTGGCATCATAAAAAGACGTAATGATTTTTACATCCTAAAGTTAAGGTATCATGCTGCTCGAGACTATTAACTCGTCTTGACGTGTAAATAAAATTGATGGAATTATAATTTTTACAGCATTATGTCAATCGCCATAACTGCTTAGTTCCTGTACAATTGAATATCCTATGATTAATTTCAATTAAAATGTATTCTTATACAACAATTTTTGCTTGGAGTTTGACCTAATTGCCGTTAGAGGGCACGACTAGAGAGTTTAGCTTTACTTTTTATGGTGTTTGGTACCTGATATTTAATAACGCGTAGGATGTTTCACAGAACATTAGTTTTTGTATTATTCTGTAGACTGAAGTTAATTAATTACTTAAAATTTCGAAATAAAACCCAATTGTCGTACTGATCATTGTAGCAGAAAGGTTAAATCGTTAAATTTTGAAGATTTAATTCATTCTGTTAAACATTGTGATATTATCAGTGCTTCTAGAAAATTTAAAACTCAAATCGATTACTATGCGATAAATTTAACAATAATAACATTAGCAGTGGCATCATAATAGAATGTACCAAGACTAACTGTGATAAAACGAGCAAGTGGTTCTGTTTTATTCAAAAATCACCAAGCCTTCAAATTTTACTTAAACATTTACTTATATTTTCATTAGTCTTGTGTATCACTTATGTCTGTAAATTAAATACTTAAAGAAATACGCTTAATAAACTTAAGAAGCACGCAAGACTTTACAGTTGAGTTATTTTAAACTGTTTCCATTGCAAAATATTTTAAATCCGAAGAAGACGAACGAATGTCATTTCGAAACATAAAGTATGTTCCCTTATCAGTTCACTCTTAATCTATTTAAACGATTTAACAGAATTTTTTTCTTTATTCTTACCTTTTCTGGTTTGGCAGTTGTTCGAGAATATTGGTAATAAACATTATTTAGCTACAAGTACTTATTTTTTATAATTATTTTCCAGGTTTTAGTAAGTAGATTATGACTGTTTTCCTGAATGTGCTGCGGTTGAAGTTTATCAGGACGACGAAATCTCTACAACGAGAACTAAATATAAACTTATGTCTGTTAAATCTAGTTTTGCTTTGTTCTACAAATAAGACATTATAGTCAAACTAGCTGTAGAAAAAGGTGGTGAACCATTTTTCAACTGAAAACTGACAACTTTCCTCTGAATACATGCAAACTGAACAAGAAAAAGGAAAGCTTCGATTAGGCGAACTTTAGATTTCAAGTATCGCTTGATTTATTTATACAGAACACCAAAGCCATACATTTGCAGAGAACTGGAGGATTAATCTGAGAGTAGGATACTTCATTGAAATGGAAATCAATAAAATACATTTGTATCTAAGGACCTGAATCTAAATACTTATTTAACAAGTTAGGTTGATATTGCATAGATCAGTTTCCAGACCTATTTAAGTAATTTACATGATTAAGTTAGTAAGAAAAATTAGGGATAAAAAAAGAAACGAGTAAAACAATTTTAGTCAATCATTAGTCGCACGAACAGACTGAAACCTAGAAAACATAATGTTGTTGAAATATCGTACATTCATACTGAAACCTGGAATATGGAGAGACAGAATTACGTTGTTGAAACCTTTCTAACAACTTCACTTGTTCTAAGTGTTACAACACCTGCTTTTAAATAACCTTCAAGTGTTTGCATAATCAACTGATTATTGTTGATTTTAGTTTATTTTTCGTTTTTTATAGTTTGTTGTTTTGTTTTGAATTTCGCGCAAAGCTACTCGAGGGCTATCTGCGCTAGCCGTCCCTAATTTAGCAGTGTAAGACTAGAGGGAAGGCAGCTAATCATCACCACCCACCGCCAACGCTTGGGCTACTCTTTTATCAACGAATAGTTGGATTGACCGTAACATTATAATACCCCCACGGATAAAAGGGTGATCATGTTTGGTGCGATGGGAATTCGAACCCGCGACCCTCGGATTACGACTCGAACGCCTTAACCCACCTGGCCGAATCTAAATAGAAAGACGTGTTAGATTTTTTTCCCCACAGCCTGTTGTTATCTGTGCTTCCAAACGTTTCCTCCTCTGTAGTAGTGAAATGGTGCCCCCAGTGACTCATTGGTAAATATGATGGCTTATAACGCTAAAAATCGGGTTCTGATATTCATGTTGAGCACCGCAAAGATAGCCCATTTGTAGCTTTGCGCATAAGAAACAAACAACGTACGACATTTCAAATCATAAGTAGCTCGAAATCCCTCTAAAGAACTGTTGGTGGAATGAGCTTGATACTTCAAAGTGAAGTGACCTCGGAAACATCTTTTGACAATACGAGTCTCTCTCTCATATATATATATACACTAAGGTATAGGCTATAATACGGGATATAAAATGTACCTTAGGTTTTTGGAGGTTACTGCAAGTAGGACCCACATTGCAATGGAGATACACCGTTTATCATTCTTAACCCCCATTTGAAGTATTATAAGATAATCATAGGAATAGAAATTATGCACAAGCTCACTACGTCCCACATTTATATCGCCCTTTGCTACCTACGGATAACTGTGGAAAGGTGACTGCGCTCCAAAGTAAAAAAAAAAGAATAGAAAAGTAAGTACTAAAGAGATAATACTAACAAAGCGTTTTCACTTGGGGGTAAGTACGTTAAATAAACGTACCTCCTGAAGTAGATATTCTAGCCCCCATTATTGTGTAAGCACCAATTAGTAGCCCACTAGACAAATTATACTAGTGGGGAAGGTTCCAACCAAATATCTAAACTAACTGGTATAACTTCCAACCACCACACTATAAATCTACTATAATTACCAATTTTCAGACTTTAAAGAAGCCTATATGGGACCCGGCATGGCCAGTGGGGTTAAGGCGTTCGACTCGTAATCTGAGGGTTGCGGGTTCAAATCCCCGTCGCACAAAACATGCTCGCCCTTTCAGCCGTGGGAGAGTTATAATGTGATGGTCAATCTCACTATTCGTTGGTAAAAGAGTTGCTCAAGAGTTGGCGGTGGGTGATGCTGACTAACTGCCTTTCCTATAGTCTTACACTACTAAATTAGGGACAGCTAGCGCAGATAGCCCTCGAGTAGCTATGCGTGAAATTCAAAAACAAATAAAAAACAAGCCTATATTGCGATACGGTATTCATCTGCATAAAGATGCTTAAGTGATCTTTTTAACAACTAAAAATAGTTATCAGAAATTTCAGTAAAATTTCCTTAATTTTTACTTCTTTATATTTATATAATACTTTCTTAAATTTATCACAAAATATGTTAATACTTTTATTTAGAGTTTTTATTAAATCCATTAAATATAATTTTTGTTTTCAGTATTACAAATTTAACAAAATCTGAATAATTATGAAGTTATAATGCTTATAATAGAAGAGTGTAGTGCATTACTATTAAAAGAGGGTAAACCACATATAAGAAAAGGGAAATATTTTCCTTTATCAAAAATATTTAGATGGATATCGTTATAAATTATTTTAATTTCTAAGTCTACTGGGTAAATAGTGTTAATAATATTCGTTATTTTAGGATTATTTATACTAATTAAATCATCTATAAATTTGTAAGCTAAAGCTAAAATGTCTGGTTATTTAATTTCAATAAACCTATTTTCATAAAATAAAGATATAAATTTGAATACGAGTAGAATAGTTAGCTCTCATTGGAGATTCTATTATTTGTCTAAACCTTGGATACTGAAAGATATATAATTATTATAAATGCAGAAACTTAATATAACTTTCATGTTTATGGAGCTACATTTCCTTTTTCTCAGTACTATGAACGGATAGTAGAATGTTTTAATGGAATTGTCGTGTATAGTGTGATGAAATCAAATGTTTAAATATTCATTATTTGTCCACAATTTCTTAGATATTCTAAAATGTATTGGTCATATTTTATTATCCAAAGTGCATGTTTTTTATTATTAAGATTTATATTTTAAATTTTATCAAATAAAATAATAAGTAATTTATTTAGAAAAATGGCAGTTGCTTAATAATTGTTTTTATTAATCTAGAAATAAATCTAAATTTAGTCGGATATTTATAGAGTTTAGGAATAGTATATAGAAAAGCTAAATCCAAATATGAATTTGATTTAGGATAAAGTTTTTATGAGATTTAATACAATTATTAATTACTTTATCATTAGATTGGTTAATGAGTCCAAATGTTTGAGTACTATTTATTTCTTTTATCATAATTAATGCATATAACTTTTTACAAATGAAACCAAAATTACAGTTAGCTTTATCAATGGCAAATATAACATGTTTTGTTTGTAATTCTTGAATCTTATTTTTTAACTCATGAAACACTAAAACTATATGGTATTTCTTAAATTTTGTAATTTAAATGTTACTTTTTAAGAACATAAAACTTCCATTCTAAAAACCATCTAGGTGTATAAGATGTAATATTGTTAGGTTTCAAAATATATTCATCAATATTGTTTTCAATAAATTTTAGAATATTTTGCTTTTTACATATTGTGGCTATTATGTATTTAGATCCTTTTTTGAGAATTTCAAATAATATTTTATCTTTCATAATTTCCAAGTTACCAGTGATAACATGTTTATGAAAAATATCAATAAGTAAACTACTTTCGCACTCTCAAGCTAAGCTATTAACTTCACTACATTTAAATTAGTTAAAAACTTTTTATAATCATATAATTATGGATCAAATGAACTTCCTATTTATAACTAACGATAGGCTTTAAGTTTTTATAAGGAAAAATACTATTTTCTATAAACTGATGAATAATTTTAAAAATATGCAAGCCATTGAACACTTTATGCTTAAAATTAACTACCAAATCAGAAGGTTTAATTTGCAGTTTCTCTTTTTCAAAACTGATAAACATTGACTTTTAATTAGCATTTTTAACATATAAAAGTAAGTGGTTTGCATGATTGTTTCGAAAATCGAAATTTTTATTATATTAATTTATTAATGCTTATATTTTAGGAAGATTAAGCTGATAAATATTTTGAAAAAATAATCTACTTATACTAATACTAGAATAAAAAACATTATTTAAATTACTACAAAATTCTGAAAAACTAACCCATTTTAATTTATTTTTCTTTTACCTCTTAGTTTCGTACTTTTATGAACAAAGTTATCTATAAAGAAACAAATGAGCAATACAGTAATCGTCACTCAAATTTAAATCAGTAGAGTTATCAAAAGCTTCGTTTAATTCATAGGAATATAATGTTTTTAATTTCAAAATTTAGAAGTTTCCTCGTTGAAGCCTATTGATATCTTTCTTAACATTTTTTAATATAGTTATTTTAACAGAGGCCCGGCATGGCCAGGGGTGTTAAGGCGTTCAACTCATAATCTGAGGGTCGCGGGTTCTAATCCCTGTCACAGCAAACATGCTTGTCCTTAAAGCCATGTGGGGCTTTATAATGTTACGGTCAATCCCACTATTCGTTTGTAAAAGAGTAACCCAAGAGTTGGCGGTGGGTGGTAATGACTAGCTGCCTTCCCTTTATTCTTTCACTGATAAATTAGGGACGGCTAGCGCAGATAGCCCTGTATAGCTGCGCGCGAAATTCTAAAACAAACAAACAATTATCTTAACAGAGGTAAAAGGATGAATTCTGAAATGCTTTAAATGGAATTCATTGATTTTGTTAACTTGAGATCTACGAAAAGTTATATGTATATAAATGGATTTTACGTTTGATCCACATATTCCATACTACATTTAGTACAAATTAATAAATAAATTACATTTTTTGTTTTACAGAATGAATTAGTATGAGTTATAGGATGAAAAACTTAGAACAAGATATGTGAGACGTCTTTTGCTACTACATTTTGTAACATTAGTAGGAAATACAATTACTATAATCATCTCCCTGTGCTAAATTATACTTTACACAATGTTTATTAGACAAAGCAATGAAACTTAACTGTATAAAAACTGAAACTGTTCAGTGCGACATAGCAACAAATCACGTTCATTAATACTAAACAGTCAAGTAAAATAAATGAAAATAACTCTCAGGAAATACTGATTTTGTTGTATTTGATTTTACTTGACTGTCTAGTATTAATATTCTATATATATATGGAGTTCGTAGTGCTGTTCATTTTAAACTAAAACTCAAGGATTAATATAAAGAAATCCTTTTTATTTTACAGACAACATATCAGTTACTCTGTAAACATTTATAGCTACGTAAAATAATACTTATTTACAAATAATGTGCTATTGTAGGTTATAAAAAGTAGGCAACAAAGCTAGATCTCGTGTGGCTTTGCACGAACTTCAGAAACAAAGAAACATGCGAGTTCAATAGCAAACAATATGTATTTAATTTATTCAAATATTGAGTTCGTTGTGAAGTAAGCGGCAACAAGTCAACTCGATATGAATACGCTTCAAAAACTCGTAACGGACGATATGCATTGTACCCACCGCGAGAACAAACCCGGGATTATATTGTTGTAAGCTTGCCACTGACCTATTAGGGCACTCAGTAGTAAAAAATGTGAAAAACTACGTGCGGTGTAACATATACATGATATTTTAAAAATTTATAGAAAATATCATTGCCTTTACGTGTTTTTTTATTTTTCTCTTTAAGAATTATACAATAACTAATAATAAAAACAATATAATTATTATAGAAATACAATAGTACACAATAATTACATTTATGATTCAAACAGTTTTGATATATTATCACTATTTGTATTACCAGAATATATTTTAAAACTTTTGTCGCGACGCTAAAAGTAAATAAAATATATAATAAGCGTAACATTTCAAATTCTACAATAAATTAAGAAAGTCTGTACATTTGTTAATTCTATGTACGTTGAGATAATATTCAAGTTTGTGAAGACGTTTCGTAAACTTTTATTTAAATAAATTCTTAGGTCTACTTCACCTTAAAATATACGTCTTAGTAAATATTGTATTAAAATACATATCTTGAGTTTTGGTTGTAGTTAGGCAATGAAAAACTACACGTGTTGTGCCCCTTATGAGAATCGAACTCCGGAGTTAAGTTCCGTTGTGGTAAATTATAATAACAAATTTGTTTTATTTTTAAAAATTAATTTTGCTGTTTATTGTATATTTATTACATTCTTGACCTTTATTAATGATGTAATTTACTATCTCTATGTGTATATTTTATAATAAATTATTGATTCTTTAAAGCATTTAATAACCACAATTCATTATTAAGACAGTATTTCATAATCATGTATGTATTAAAATAAACGTTTGTGGAATCTCAGAGTACAGCCATACGAAGAACAATTTTATTACTGTTTGTTGGTCAAAATTTTAAAGGGTTGAAATAAGAGCAGATAGGCTCAGATTTCGAAAGAACAAAAAAACTGTTATCACTCGGGTCTTCAAACGTTAGTTTTTTAGTTTGAAAAGAAAATGTAAAAACTCTTACTTCAAGATCTCAACGTTGCGTTTTTTACATGAAAAAAAAGTTTAACGAAGTTTATTATAAAACTCCGATGGAACATTTCTAGTTGAAAAGAAGAATAAAGTGGAAAAAGAAGTTGAATAGACCACAATGCGAAGCCCTAACATCATTCGCTTTGAACAGAATTATCAACCTTTTTTTTTGAAGTTGTTAAGAAAGGTTGAATGGACGTCACTGAAGCCACAGCATTAATTCTTTTCAGTAGGAAAAAGAAGCAAAACCAATCACGCAAAGAAACTCAGCTTGTTTTTGTCTAAACTGGTGAGAAAAACCGAGCCTACAATAATTAAACTCGAAACGTCCCCCGCTTGTACAGCGGTAACTCTACGGATTTACAACGCTAAAATCAGAGGTTCGATTCCTCTCAGCAGACTCAGAATATAGCTCAATGTGGCTTTGTTATCATAAAACAAACAAATAAAACTCGAAAAATATCCCCCTCTTTTGTTAAAAATTAAAGGTCATACACGTTTACACTGAAATCCTAATGTTACTCTTGTTTAGCTGCATGTGGAAAGAGAGGTCAAATAGCCTTCTCAACAATACCCCACATTTTACTTCCGTTTATAGTTGGGTAAGACACACTTGTTACTTCTATTTATAGTTGGGTGAGACCAAAAGGTTAGTCTTGTTAATCAAAAAGAAGGGTCTATTTTATCATTAAGATGGGTCAAATAGCCCTTCACTGAAACTCAAACATTACACCTGTTTAATTGTACATGAAAAGACGGATCAAAACGGGACTCTCATGTTGACACACAAATATTACATTTGAACAACAAACAGAAGAGAAACAATCGTCATACATGCTCCACATGTTCCAAAGAAGACAAATAAGACTCTCTAATTTACACATGAATGTTACTTTTACTTAGCTGGAAAGAGAAGTAATAAACCTTCAAAGTGCGATTTGTGTATTCCTTCTGTTTAATCGTTGTTAAGTATTTCTAACTTTTGAGCTTATTAAAAATATTAAGCAGATATAACACTTTTATCTTTAGGATCAGAGAAGCCTGTATGTAGGATTTCCTCAACAGAGGTACAATTTAAACCAATATATATAGAATCAGTAACAGATCACTGAGATAAATCAAAATTTTAGTGCAAGCTACTGTTGTTTATGATTTTTCAACCATTTTTGCAACTGTTACCAAAAGTCAGCAGTGCATTAATTAGCTTATTTTGAAAGCATTTTAAATCGATTTACTAAATGAAGGTTTCAAGGACTGAATACTTCTCATCGTTGATTTTTGTTTATTTTGTTTAAGAAGTAAGGCTCCATTTTGTAACGATCTGAATATTTGTTAACATACGAAGTGAGATGTTTCGCTCTAAAATTTGACTTTAAAAACTAAAAGTAAAGCTTGATCCATACCCATTGTTGGTGTATTTTTTGGTGAATAAAAATCATCCTGTAACTACAGTAGATCAAATGCATCAAATATCCCAGTTACATGGGATCTGATTGAGATGTATAAGATCTTAAGGGAAATGATAGTTTCAGCGCCTCCTATTTTTTCCTATTTAATTGTAAGGATAATAAAACTAGGGAGCACAAGTATAAAGTTTTGAAGGGTAGGAGTCATGTCCAACTAAGACAGTTATATTTTTCTGTAATGTGTTTGGTATTTGTAATTGGTTTTCTTCAGATGTGTAAGATGCAGTTAATTTACGGAAGCTTGAGGGAGGACTTGATAAATGTTTGAATGATAAGGGCTGGCATAAGTATTTTACTTTAGTGGATAGAATGACACAGATGGACCAAAAAGTCCCTTCTTCTTCATTGATGTTATGTGAAAATCTTTATAAATCTTTTATATGAATTATAACACCGGTCAAATCATGCTCATTCTGCTGCTGAAAAACCAATAAGAGGCTTGCATAGTCTAAATAATCAGGACTGTTTTCATATGATGATAATTTCAGGCATAAGATATAGATATTCAAAATGTTGGAGTTTGATTAACGTATTTAATGATATTACTGTAATTCATGGAGTATAATACTGACCTACATATTTTTTATGCCTTATGTAGTGATGTTCAGTTTACAGTCGCAATTACCTTTTCTTTAATGTTATTATATGAGCTTTTTTCATTATCAAAAAAGAATATCAATTAAAATGAAATATATTGACCGAATTACTATGGTGTGTAAGTACAGCAGCTACATTGTAAGTTAGCCAATATTTTCTTCTCAGCCGACACAAAACATAAATTGTGTTTCTCTTTCATTTTTTATGTGTGTTTGTTTGTTTGTTTGTTTTGAATTTTGCGCAAAGCTACACAACGGTTATCTGCGCTAGTCGTCCCTACACAGTGTGTACTTGAACCAGTTCTACTTATATCAGAAGTTGGCGTTGTATGGCATTACTAGGTGCCTGACCTATTGTCTCTAACTGCTAACTTAGGGATAGTTAGCGCGAAAAGCTCTCGTATTGCTTTGCTGGGAAGTTAAAACAACAATTTAAACCAAATAAACAAAGGTACCAAGTTTGCAGCTAACCACCTTCAGTAAGGAAGATTTCAAATTATTGAAGGTGTTGAAGGCGATTCTTCCCTACTAAACATTGTTCCTATGCAGAAAGATGAAAAAAAAAGTATAATCAATACTCATAAATAAGCAACATATGCTAGAAATTGTCTAAACATGTCTTACAGTTATATCAGATGTACTCTAAACATCAATAGCTGCGTATCAAGAAGTCTTACGTTACAATAATTGTACATACTCAACACACTAGTAACGAAAGAGATCGAAAAAAGGATATATTGTTTTCAAATCCAGTAATCCTAATGCTATTGTCTTATAAAAATATGATTAATTATAATCGATATTCACCTGAAATAAATATTTAAACCATACCAATTATTTTACTATATAAACCAATGTTGCGTTATTTATTGGTTTGTCTGCGAACTCCTCCCAAAGTATTGGAGCAAGCACGCGAACTCGAGTTGTTCCCGTGAATGTCGTTTTGTATACGTCATAGCCCAACGCCACAGGGTATTCAAACGCACGCGGAGAAGTCACACAGGCATGATAGAGACGTAGGAGTGGGTGTTCAGAGTGACTAAAACCGAATATGGCATAGAACCTTACATTCCTTGCCCCTTTCGGGATGCCTGGAAAGCCATGTTTGTAACTATGTTCATATTCCCCCCCCCCTCACCCACTGACAACCTAACGTTACATACGTAATACAGTTCTCAGATGTTAAATGATGTCCTAATGGGCTTGTTTTATGTTACGTCCTCTCTCTTGGGAAAGATATAGAAGTGATTTGAGATAATGAAGGAATTTTATGTGTAAGTTTGGACCTCCGTTAACCTTAAGAAGGAGTTTGAACCTCAAAGTGGAGAATCGGTATTTTGTGCCAGTTCTATACTAATTTATGCTATGTTTGTGAATTTGTTTGTCTAGGTACTTCTCCCACATTATGGAACTAGCAGGACCAAGCTTTCTTATACGTAATCTAATCAATAATATTATTTAAAATATGAAAGTCGCTGATGACGCACTTTTATTATAGTTCGGAATAAACGCTGTAACAAAACTAGTGGTGATTCTGTGTTATTATCATAAATTTGTTAAGTGTCTTTGGTATTAACTTTTTATTATTCTCACTCTGGGCACTATATTCTGATATCAGTAGAACTGTTTCAAATGCACAGTCTGTATGATATCTAGGACACTGTAACGGAAATTAGGTGTTGGGTTTAAAATTGTAATTAAACTTCGAATAATGTAAGATGTTCTTTATCAATATACGAAAGACAGCAAATATTTTGCTCTAAGGTTACTGAGTAGTGGTCCTTGTAATTTGTTTTACCAGGAATATTTTATTAAAACTAGTCCAGAAATAAATTTCGAATGGAACTAATCTTCTCTTACATAGTTGGAATCTATTTTATCTGTTATTTTCCTACTTTAACGAAATTAATTACTTTACGCTCAGGTTGTGTCGTAAATGATTTAATGTATATAGCTTATATGATACCATTAAGAACGACTTCATAACGTTGAAACAGATTAAAACAAAAGCAAACTTATTCAAGAGTGTTGTTAGTTTAAAAGTATCCTATACATTTAAAACATAACTCAAATAAATTCCCTTCCTCTATATTTCTCACATGTCAGAAGTTTCTAATCGCTTTTTTTTTTTTCATTTGTCCCAGATGTTAATTCTAATTGCACAAGTGTTTCATGAAACATTTTGAACATTAATATATTGGGAGAGAAACATGTCGTGAGATACGTATGTAATCATACAGACATTTCGCGAATCACATGTAAACAAATATCCAGCCCACTGAACTTTTATTTAAGCTCAAAGTGCTTCATTAAATATTCACGAAGTACATAATTTCGTCTTATGTACGAAGTCTCTTGTTAGATGTTTAATTAAAATTTTAACTTGAAATTACTGTTGCAGTTTCCCCAACAAAAGAAGGCAGTGTGATGTAACGATAATAACACGTTGCAGATCTTACAAAGTTAAGATATAATCTATGATTGTGTTGTTATGTATTTATTCAGCTCATATATGCTTGAAGTATTTGTATGAAAAACTTTGTGCATAACAGCAAACAAACGAACCCGCAACCCTCGGATTACGAGTCGCACGCCTTACGCGCTTGGCCATACCAGGCCAAATTTAAGTATACCATCTAACAAGTTGTGATACGGCATGCATGGTCTGGTGATCGGAACGTTTGTCTCGAAATTAGTAGATCGCGGGCTCGAATTACTTTCACAAAACGGGTTATAGAGTGACAGTCAATCTCACTATTCCTTTTGAATCAGGTAGATCTGTGCGAAATTAAAATGTTAAACAATAATTGGTAGAGGTCTGTATATTAATATATCTTAACTTAATTGGATGAATATTCAAAGTTTACGTCCTACTCACACAATAAGTAAATTATGTGATTACGACCTATAGCTCTCTTATGTAGGGTATTATATCATTTGTACCGAGATTGGTCAGCATTCAACGTATCTAATTTCTTCATGGCGAAAAGAGAAATGGTTGAACGACACATTGAGCACTTTATATCAGCCAAATAGTAACTATAAAATTCTACACCCGAATTTAGAATAATTCCCTTTATCTAATGATAAATTGTGATCTAGTTAAAGATTATCACATAGAATGTAAATACTAATGCTTATGACGATAAGTTCCTGGTCTCCAACTTTCAGAGTTTGTGTTTCTTTCTGTCCTAAAAGAAATGTTACTGTGACAGTAGAATTTTTATACGAAAAAGGAACGGTATTTACTTCAAGGATAATAAGCTTATTTTAAAAGCTTTTACGAAAGAAAGGAATTGATCAACTGGGTTTTCTCTTTGTTGTGAAAGTAATCTCAGAGGAATCCATTTACTTAGGAAAAATGGCGTTAAAATGTTGTTGTGAGAATGTAATGGCAAAGAAGATAAAAGGAAATCTAGAGAAAGGTCTTTCCATTTTAGGCTCAGGGAACAGTTCGTTGGTTGTATAAGATATAAACTTATATACGTTATTAAAGAAAATGATCACAAAGGAAAAAAAAAACCGCAAACAACACTACAAATAAGTCGAAATAACCACCTAAACCAATAAACCGTTACTACCAAAACCTAGTAAAATTAAACCTAATAATATCAAACTAACTAACATCTTAAGTTTATGGTAAAATCGTGGGTACCATTCCTCGTGATGAGGAAAATGCAGATAGTGTATTATATAACTTTCTCCTAAAACAACGACCACAAAAGAATCAAACCTTATGGGAAATGTTAAGAACAATATTTCAAGCGTCTCCGGGTTATCCGTGTTGAACAAAGCAGAGACAACCCACTGCAAAACTTTGTGCATAACAGCAAACAAACAAACCATTTCTGGAAAATTAATTCAAATGCAGCCATCGACTGAAATACATTTCACATAAAATTGCAATTTTTAGATCTGTTTTAAAACAACATGATTTACATTTATAGGTGTATTTACTTTCCATTTTATTAGACCAAGCGAACAAGATGGGAGGCAATACTTAATTATAAAACTGAAAATGTTTGTGTGTGTGTGTGATAGGCTAGAAGGAAAGCAGCTAGTCCACACTAGTCACTGCCAATCTTGAGTTACTTTTTACAACGAATGGTAGGATAGACTGTTACATAATAATGCCCTCACGGCTAAAATGGAAAACACAAATCTACAATCTGGAGATGCAATTCGAGCGCCATAACCACTAGGCCATAATAGGCCTTATTTTATCCTAGAAAATGAGCTGATAAAGGCAGAATTTTTATTTTGCTTTTTTACACATCAGAATTTCCAGAAACAGCCCCCAAAACCTGTGATTTTTTATACAAAGTGGTGACACATAATGGAGAGAAAAAAACATTCTTAAAGTAAACAGATATATTATAAAGCATTTAGTCCTGCATATGAGGAACAGCACAAGGTTGATCTGTCAGAGGTGCTATGAAATGAGCTTTTCATAGCACTATTGTCATTGTCACAGATAAATGGCTCGTTAAGAACTGGGTAGAAATGTTTGCTGATGGATGGTTTTCCTTCAAATGTTGCTTTCTCCCAAAATAAATAGATATGTATAATCATCAATAGACAAGACCTTATAGCTTTCATAGGAGTCATTTAGGATGCAAAGACGTTTGGATATTTTGTTCAGGAGTTAATCTCATAAGTTATAAACTTTGATTGAGCAAACAAAATAATTGCTGTTGTATTTGACTGATATGACATCACCTCGATAAAGACTGAAAGCAGACAGTTCGAGTAGAAAACACTACGCCGTGACATTGAATGATAAAACATGGAAATGTTCCTCTCCTTCTGAACTGGAAGAACTTTATGGCATTATCTGACAGCAAGGCAGACTTGGGAAAAATTTTAAGTGTAGAGTTAATTGCAAAGGCACAAAATGACAAATACATTATAGTAGCAGGACCATTTGCATCGAATGACAAGTTGGATGTAATACTTATGCAGGCTTTCCACTGAGAGGGCAGCACATAAATTGTCCTACATTCAGTGAGTGTTCCACATGAAACAGTTGTGATTTCTTGCAGTGGCACAGATGTCATGGTGCATTTACTGTCACATATTCCTATGTTGACTTCCAAAGATCTTTGGAAAGTAGAGAAATGAAAGGGAAGTCCACAAACACTTTCCATTGAATTGTGAGGCTACATTGTTACGTTTTCATGCTCTGTCATACTGTGATAATATATCTTACTTCAAAAACCATAAAACATTTTCAGCGTGGAAAATGTTTATTAATCACCATAGCTTGTTTAGGCCGTGGTGACCTGACACCAGAAAACCTCAGAGACGCTGGGAAATTTGTATGTAACCTTTAAAATTATGGTAGCGCAAAGTCCTTCAATCAGGTGTGAAGCATTATGTTCACAACAATAAACAAATCGGAACCAAGTTTATCCATACAGGATGTATTAAAATAACCAATGAAAAAGGTACGTTATTAAAGCATGGTGTGAAAGCAAGCTACTACACTGATTCCTATCATTCCAGACACTAGACACGTGGGATGGACCTTTAAAAACAGAAAACTGTAATCTGTGCTAACTAAAATTGATGTCTTCCCAAAGTACTACATATATATTATGTTTTCTATGTATAAAAAGAATACGGAACGCATCAGTGTAGGTGTAAAAACAACAAAGTTGTTTGTACTTTGAACTGCATGTGTAACCAACAAGCTACGAGATATACGAAGAGATCAATGGACTAATCCCCAACTTTATTACTCACCAGTATGCATGCATTGATCAAATTTGTAACTTTTAAAAATTATATAAATTAATTAAATATAACTCGTGGAACTTATAAAATTAGAAAATAAAGTTTTTTTTAAAAGTAAAATGGTGCTCATATTCTATCTTTTTAGTAAGTAAAATATTTGTGTCTTGCTAGTCAAGTGAGAAGGTGCAGAGAGGGAAATTACATGACCAACCACTCATTTTTGGTAAGATTGGAACACCATGATGGAGCCAAAATTAGAAATAAGACAATGTAACAACATAGATTTTCAGATTCAACACAATTTTTCACAAAAAAAACATCAGGTTTTCACTAATTTCCCTAAAATGCAGTCAACAAGCTTTCTAAAGCCTTTTGCAACATTGAATCAGTCTAAAACTTTGCTTCAGAAGAACAGTCTATACCCAGGCACACATAAAAGAACACCACCTGTGATGTTCTCCGCTAGGACAGCGGTAAGTCTACGGATTTACAACGCTAAAATCAGAGGCTCAATTCCCCTCTGTTGACACCACAGCAGATAGCCCGATGTGGCTTTGCTATAAGAAACACAGTGAAAAGAGCGAGTGTAAGTTTGGACACTTATTCTCGTATCATTATCATGACCATGAAGTAAAGATTATTCAGTTACAATGAGTGAATAGTTTTTGGTAACACAGAGAAGCTACTGTTATAGGCTAGAATGATGTAGTCCCTTTTTGAATAAATAACATATTGAAGTTATATAAACTTACACCACCCATTATCTTGGAAATATTTTCCAAATTCTTCTTCAATCATTACAGGAAGAATAAATATTTACTTTTATTTTCGTAAATATACTAATAAATAACTTCTATTTTTTGTGCTATTTTTGTATTGTTTACGATACGAACAGATACAACCTCAAAGGTTGCATTTTCTTGTCATTAACGTGCTAGAAAAATAATTATAAGATAACAATGAACCGAAGAGATTGAATTTCATTTTTATCCTTCACTGATACAGTGCATAAACAAATCATCTGTTATGTTTCTGAAAGTCATGATCAAGCGGATTTGAAGAGAAAATTTATAATCCCATAAAGAATGTGCCGATATCACCACTTGGCAAGATGTCCTCCTTCCTTCTCTAAGGAACCATTAGTCCCTGGAATACGGTGTAACACTGAAAGTAACGGTCTGATATCTTGTAGAGAAAACTGAGGTTTATGTGTTCTTCGAACAAATCTTCCAAGACTATCAACCAGGGAAAAATGTACTAAAAATCAGGTAGAAACTAAGGTTTAAAGTGTCAGACTCAGTTTTATTTGCTTTAACGTGTAATAGGCCATCCAACGAGCCGTCCAAGGAACTTCTTGCTCTGATATTAAAACAAAAGTTTCCATATAAGACTAAAGAATTTCTTGCAGGGCTTATTTTACACGCCTATTCTTATTCAATAGGATCGTTTAAGTCTAACAGCTGTCGTTATGAAGTGGCAACATGACTATTAAAAAAAACACACGTAGTTCAACTGTTCAGAGAACTGTTATAAAATATATTTTTTTACGGAAAAAAAGTGTTTTCTTAAAAAATGACGCAAACGTACTGTCATATATGAAGATCTTTTTACAGTATTTTTTTATCTTGGTGAATTCAAATCATTCTACCAAACTGTAGTTGACGAACTACAAAAGTAAATTAGGATATGGATTTATTGCGTCTGTTAATATTTCCATCAGAATTTGTCCTGATGATTTTTTTCCGAAGCAATTTCCGTAATATCGTCTGAAATCTCGAACTCTTTTAGTAAACGAAATAAATAGAATAAACAAATAATTTTGTTATCAAAATTCGTCCCTTAGCACCTCGGCGGTAAGTCGACGTAAAATGAGGGCTAATAATATCACAAACTGGCGGGCGGCACACCGAGTCTAGTGTGTAGTTTCCCTTCATAACGAAAAGGCAAAATAAAATAATAAAAATGGGTCACTGGCTTTTTTTTTCACAATCTATCCCTTATTAAACATACTACAGTTGGCTATCATGCATCATCATTCGTGTGGACTTGAGAATATTTGATTAGAAACGTTTCATGGTTTAATACAGTGACGCGGGTAATGTAGCGTACTGAGATAGCTTCATCCGATTTATCCTGTTTATTTCAAAGATAACGGACTATAAAGAAGGCAAATACTCAACTCTTGAGCTGCTCTTGTTTGATAGAATAAGGGAGTTTGACCGTCACTTTTATAATGCACTTTCGTCACCAAAATACGGAGCGCGTTTTTGCTACTATCCCTTGTTTCGTAATCTGATCACAATAATAACTAGACCAACCCCGCCCGATTTTATGAAGAGTGACAATGAGCTGAGGCGAGTAATTCCCTGTATGTTTTAATCTTCCTATGCGTGGTTCTTTAGTCACTTCTTGCTGTTGTAAATTTTCTTTCTTACTTATGACATTCACAAATGACCACGTTTGTTATTTAAATCTCACCAGACTCTCTGAATTATTCTTAGTTAGCTACTTTAATTAAAATAATAAATAACACGCAAGGTTAAAATCGATACATAACTAAAAATATTTCCAAAATGTGGACTCTAAGTGTTTTGAAGTTTACCACGTAACCATTGAGAGCGATCTAGAAAGACATGTTTCATATTCATTTTTTTCTCAGCTACGTCATGTGACCTGTGTGTAAGTTTACATTTCTAAATAAATTTCAGAGTAGGTTCCGCCACATTCTTACACAGATATTTACCAGATCTTTGCCTCTATTTAACAATCCGTGATCTTTTTTAAACTATATTATTTCTAAGGTTTCGCGTATATTATTGGTTTTAATACACTTTGATAAACTAATAACGCTGTCTTTTCCACTATAATATCTTATGTTGTGCTTTTGTATATGTTATGCTGTGGCAACGTTTTTTAGTCCTTTCGTTTACTAGTTAATTACTCTCGCTAGTACAGTGGTATGTCTATGGATTTACACCCCATAAAAGCAGGGGGTTCGATTTCCCTCGCTGGGCTTAGCAGATAGCTCGTTATGGCTTTGTTATAAGAAAACACACCTACATAATTCTTGTATTCTGATAAATGATATTTTAAATTATATTTTGTTTATCCACTATAAACATTTCCATACTTACATTAAATTTGACAAGCTTCTTCTATTAACTGTATATTATATTAAGAGTTACCCAAAAGTTGTTTCATCTTATTAATCGGTCTAAATATACAATAAACATTTATTGTTTTTTTTTGAACATTTTGAATAAACTAGAAGTTAAACCTGAAACACATGGCAACACTAATAAATAACACTCATTATATCTGGCATAGCACTAATTTGTTTTATAAATGTTAGTTCTTCTAAGTGTTTTTCTGTTTTTATATCATAATAACTTTAAAGAAAAATTTTGTTAACGTCTCTGAGTTTCGAATTGATTTTGTTACTGAATAAAGAACTCCGCACTGTTGTGTTTACTCAGCTTTAACGGTTAATATTTATTTTTCTTTACTCTCTTGATCTATGACTGTAGACGGATTTTAAATACATCGTTTCTCAAGATTTACTTCACGATTTTTTCAGTGGAAACATAAGGCGTAACTGATAAATAGAACACTGAAATTTTGTCTTGGATTACTGCATGTTCCGACATGGTTATTTGTGTTATCGAAGAAAACAAACTTTTATAGGTATTTCAATGTAAAACAGATAATTTAATGAGAAAAATTAACATAAATTGTTTTAGTTCTTTCTGTGACGACATCATATCGCACGCGCTCTCTCTATGCGAAATGTACATTATGAAAAGAGGCCTATTTTATGAATGTTTCTTCTTTCTGAAATATCCATAAAATGATTAAAACATTGCAATAACCCTACTTTTGTGGACTAGTGGTTCATGAGAAGCGTGTATTCGTAATTGTTTTTGAGGGAATGTGCAAAGGAACACTCTGGCCTCGCATGGCTAAGCGCGTAAGGCGTGCGACTCGTAATCCGAGGGTCGCGGGTTCGCATCCCGGTCGCGCCAAACATGCTCGCCCTCCCAGCCGTGGGGGCGTATAATGTGACGGTCAATCCCACTATTCGTTGGTAAAAGAGTAGCCCAAGAGTTGGCGGTGGGTGGTGATGACTAGCTGTCTTCCCTCTAGTCTTACACTGCAAAATTAGGGACGGCTAGCACAGATAGCCCTCGAGTAGCATTGTGCGAAATTCCAAAACAAACAAACAAGCAAAAGGAACAGAAGGAGATACAAATTACATGGATTACGTGATTTTTTTTTCTATTTTATTTAGTTACTCTTGAACTTTAAAGATGATCGTGGTTGTTGGAAAGAAGTAAAATATTTTAACTCCCCCTCAATACCACTGATAGCCTCGTATAATATAATTAAGTAAACGTTATACGTGTGTAGGTTCGAGTAAACTCTAAGATACAAAGTGTTGTCACTGATACACGCCCCTCATTTTCTGCTGGAAACCGGGTTTCGATACTCGTGGTGAACAGAGCACAGATAGCTTTGTGCTTTTCAAGAAACAAACTAACACTGATACGCTTGACTGCAGGGCTGAGAGAGGGCGAGGAGCGTATAGAAATCGTGGCACCACTGTAGTTTATTGTCTACAGAAGTTCTAACATATCTGTTTAGAATCTACAATAATTGTTTGAATCTCACGATAAAAACTTATTGAAACACATGTGTCAATTTGATTTCAGGCATCGTTGGTACTCATTAATTCATTGTTATATGATAGGTCGGACTCCCAGTGTCATAATTTCTAAAACATTGAGTATAATGTTGTGATATTATATATTAACGTAACATAAATATAGTTGAACTTAAAAATAATTAGTTTTGAGGCATAGCCAAAATATCGTTTACTCCGGATATTGTTGGGTTATTTGCTCACATCTCCAATTTATATTAAAATGATTTTGGATTCTCATCACGCCGTTACATCCTATGATTTCACATTTTGACAATAGCCCTTAAGCGTAATATCCATTGCAAAAGGTTCCGTCGTAAGCCTGTCATGTTTAAAGCACAATTTCTCCACTCTGTTGCTTTCTATAATTTATTTAGTGTAGGAGGACGACGGTTACTCAGGCTACGTTTTAACAGTTCGACCATTCAGGCATGAATACACGTTTTATTTTCCATCTGCTCGAGTTAATGCACGGTTGGATGAGCATTCGAGGTAGCATGTTGTTTGCATGTTACTTCTCTGTTTTTATACACAGATATTCTTCTTGATTGTGGGCACGTGAACGGATTTTGCCATTGACCTTTGTTTTTGTGGATTCTCATTCTCTTACAAAATGTCGAACTATTAAGTAAAATAAAAATAATATATCCGTCTTCAAAATTCTAAATCCTCGATGTACACACCTTTTTATAGTTTAAATGTAATAAAAAATGCGTTGAAAGAGCTGTTACGCATTTTTCCTAAAAGTGATCAGTTTTTAGTGGCATCACACTATTTTTGGAGTGAAAAGCAACGCCAAAATGTAGTTCTGATACATTCTGTTTCTCTGCAACTTTATATGAGCTGTGGTAGTTATGAGATCTGTTGATACGGATATTCAAAATCATTCTAATAAAATGTACTAAACATCGTGTTATATTTGAAATGCAGGATACATTTCAAAGTATTTAATGCAATTTGTTTAAAATAATGCAAAGGAGTGAGGCGTTTTTAGTTTAATAAAAAGGGATAAATCACGTTCGAGTGATGGCGATTTTACTCACCTTTGTAAATCCACTTTCTGGTAAAAGCTACGCAAAAATACTATTTCATATATACTTCCTGTATGCCTAAGGATGGTTTGATGTTAAAAGTAAAAATTCTTACTGCAGCATCAGTTTAAAAGTTTTCTTTACTACACTGGTATGAACGTTTACTATCTTTCCTCACTATTGTACTAACAGTAAAATTTAAACATGTTTTTCTTTCAAATATTTTTGGAGTTATTAAAAGGAGACTTTGTATTTCTGGATAATATTGCAACACGAAACCTTAGGGTTTAATATAATTATAATTATTCACTTTAAAACAAGCTTATAATTGGCTTAGCAGTATATATGAGGGCTTATTACGGTAAAATTTGGTTTTCGATACCTGTGGTGAATACGGAACAAATAGCCCAGAGTATAACTCTGCACTTAACAACAAGAAGAAAATGCAAGCAAAAACAAAGAACATAAAGCTTCTTAGGTATATTCTACATTACATTTAAGTTACGAATACCTTTAGCCTTAGCAGTCTGTATTATGGCCACACAGCTTACAATGGTGGGCGTTTTAATATAAATCTGAAATATTTTTATAGCAAATATTTGATATTCAAAGAATAATCTAATAAACTTTTAAAAAATTTTTTTTTACAATAGAGATTAAAAAATGCCCATCTAGAACTTTTGGATGTTATGATTTGAGCGTGTGAATTGGTGTTTAATACCAGTAAAAAACTGTTCTAAGAATCAATGTAGCAGTGAAAAGTGTGACCCGAGGTGCCGCAGTAAGTACGTTTTGAGATGAATCACAAAGCTACATAATGTGCTGTCTGTGCTCTGTTCATCCCGGCTTTCAAAACCCCGTTTATAGCGTTGTAAGTCCGCATATATTCCGCTGTACCACTGGAAAGCATCGCAGTAATACACGATCTGTAAGTAAACATAAATCTATCATTAGAAGCATTCCTCTGTCTACTGCGATGGATTGTGCTCACGGCTCATTAAAGGACGCATGTGAATGTACAAAAATAGTTAATTACAGTTTTATTCATTTGTTTTATAATTGGATGCATGAATTAGAGAAAATGGAAAAGAAAAACAACAATCTACACAAATGATTGTTTAACTACCTAACATAGCATATTGTGAAGCAAACGTAAATTTTGTTCTTTAATAAAAGATATATTTCAAGCAGAGATTTGTTTGTTGAATTTCACGCAAACCTACACAAGGATTATCTGCTTGCTGTCCCTAATTTTGAAGGAGAGGCGGCTAGTCAACAGAATCTACCGCCAATTCTACGGCTAATTTTATAAACAAAAAGTAGGATTGGCTGCTACATTTTAAAGAGTATGTATAACTAACATAGTAAAATCAAAGCAGCATCTCAGTATTATACGACTTAAGTTATACCGTCGTTTTGCTCAATGTGTACCTATTCGAAATTTGAGTCATTCGGTTTTGTAAGTTTAAAGCTAATTCGAGAAAAATATCTGTTTTCGCTTGATGAATTGGAAGTGAAGTCGAGTCACTTACAGCTGTTCATGCGAGAATTATTCGTTGATGTAAACGCTTTCAGAGATTAGTTTTTGTTATTTCTGTGAATATCTGCCATTTGCATTTCGGCTTTTCTCTTCTCAGTAATTCGAAGTAGTAATTCGATAAGCTTTTGTGTTTAACGAACTGCACTCATTCTTTCTTATCCTTTTGTTTGTCGTAGATAAATTTGCTGTCTTGCTGAGATGTCAAATGAACATCATATTTTAAATTTTTTAAAGTCAAAATTATAGCTAAATGTCTAATACGAATACCGCATTTTTTATTACAAAATGATAGATTAAATCAGTCTGCAGGAATTTTCCAAGAAATATGAACATGTAAACGTTATTAAAGCAGAGATCTGCTAATGAAATACCATATGTTAGAAAAAGAGCCTCAGAAATGTAATAGTCATTATGATAAAGAATTCCAAGCTGTAAGAATGTTTCTTTTTCAGAAGAATACCTCACTATAAGTGACAGTACGTTTTGAAATTCATTTGTTTTGTTTTTTCTAATTTCGCACAAAGCTACTCGATGGCTATCTGTGCTCGCCGTCCCTAATTTTGCAGTGTAAGACAAGAGGGAAGGCAGCTAGTCATCACCACCCACCGCCAACTCTTGGGCTACTCTTTTACCAACGAATAGCGGGATTGACCGTCACATTATAACGCCCCCACGGCTGAAATGGAGAGCATGTTTGGCGCGACCGGGATGCGAACCCGTGACCCTCAGATTACGAGACGCACGCCTTAACGCGCTTGGCCATGCCGGGCCCGAAATTCATTTGTACTTGTTTGTGAAGTAACTAATGAGTTGTTGTGCAGCGAATTATTGTAGGATTCTCAATAGTAATAATAACTTCAAAGTAAAATTACAGATAATTAACTTTTAATTTTAATATAAATTTATTAGTCCTTACTAACTCTTAGATAACAAGTGATTTTCATCCATCATGACGAAACATTGTACGTTTCATAATATTAGAAAAGTAATTCTTATACACAATATGTAGACCTTTATCTGCATATTTTTTATTTGACATTATTGCCATTGATTATTCCAAAATAAAGACCGAAGTATCTGAAATTTATGATGAATAATAAAATACAGAATCTCTATGTTGTTGTGTTTTTTTTTAGAATATTCACACATAGACCCCCAGATGGCTAACTTGCCGTCCATAGTTTTTAACTAATAGACAAGTTTGTTTGTTTGTTTGGAAATTTCGCACAAAGCTACTCGAGGGCTATCTGTGCTAGCCGTCCCTAATTTAGCAGTGTAAGACTAGAGGGAAGGCAGCTAGTCATCACCACCCACCGCCAACTCTTGGGCTACTCTTTACCAACGAATAGTGGGATTGACCGTCACATTATACACCCCCACGGCTGGGAGGGCGAGCATGTTTAGCGCGAGGCGGGCGCGAACCCGCGACCCTCGGATTACGAGTCGCACGCCTTACGCGCTAGGCCATGCTGGGCCGAGAATAATAGACAAGAGGGAAAACAATTAGTCAACAACACCAAAAGGCAAACTCTTGGGCTACATTTATCTGAATGAATAATTGGATTGGACTGACACATAAAGCGCCCACGACTTTAATATGCGCAGAGCAACATTTTTTAAATATTAACAGAACGTGAATGTTAGACCCATAGAACCATAGCCTGGCAAACTAACTACTAGGCTAAGTTTTTTTACATTATAACGTAATTTCACAGTGTGTGTTTCACACTATATTTAAAATTTTATGTTTTTGGGCAATAACACTTTAATTGATGAGGTACTTTAGCTTAATCGCGTGAAAAATAAACCAATAATTCACTGTAGTTCATCAAAGTAATTCACTGAAATTGAAAGTTTGTAACCTGGTCAAATTCTGTAGTTTTCCAATTAATAAGCATTAATCACAATAATCGCTTTCTAGGCCTATAGCACGATGACTGTAACTTACTAATAATAATCTGTCTCTTAAACTATATGTAGTTTAAGGCGAGATTCTGGAATGTTTAACAATGTGCGAAAACATGCTAGCGTTTTTACAAAACAATTATTTTTTATTCTTACTCTCAAGAATCGTCTGCAAATTTAAAGAACGGGTGGGGCTTGCGCAACACGCATCTAACAATATACACCACAAGCATCAAACTGAAACAGACATAGGTATCAAGATAAACGTGTAACGGAAAGTTCATTACATATCTTTCTATTATACTTGAATACGATTGAAAAACAAATTCACCGAAGGATACAAAATAAGATTATTTTAAACAATTTAAACTATAACAGCTCAAAATTATCAAAATAAATGTGTATCGAAAATATTAAAATATATATAATGAAAAAGCGATCAGTGAGGACTAGTGAAAACTATATCAACAAAAGTCTTAAAAATCATGCTTTTAATCGAACCGTAAGAACTTAAATTAAGTTGATTTACATATACACAATTATTTATACAAAAACATTTCACTTATAGCTGAAATGACAATAAACAGTAAGTGTAATTTTAAGATTTCGTACAACTAACACGGTTAAGAACTTTTCTTCAAATGGCTTGAGCTTAAATTTTGTAAATCTAGAAATACTGATGACAGAGAATCGTAACTGAATTTATAGTTTTACCATATATCTAAATGTTAATAGTTTACAACCAGTGTCTAAATTTGCAATGATATTTAATATTTTGTGCAATCGAACACAATTGGAAAAGTTAAAAGATTTTTAAAATATTCCAGAAGTAAAAAGAAGAATATGATTAGCATGTTGTTGTTGTTGTTGTTTTCTGTAAAAAACATTTTTTGCCGCATATACACAGTATTTAATACATTTATTTAACTATCTGAAAAGATGTATTGAAATATTTAGACTGAGGGAGTTTAGTCTTTCGAGGAGGCGCATATTTTGGACCGTCACGGAATTACGTTAACAGAAGTCACATACATTAGACTGACAAAAGATTTGAAGGGGTCGCAGATTTTACACTTACAGGGACCACAGATTTTAGACTACAAACAGACCATCGTTTTCTGTAGCATGCACATGTTTCCTTGCATTCACATAATCTGAAAGAGGAAGAAAATGGAAACAGAAAAGTTTACGTTAAAAGAGAGGTTCATATTTTAAAGTATATGAAGGTAATGAACAGAATGTTTACTATAGGTTTCCCGCTCGAACAACGGTGAGTTTATGTATTTACAACGCTAAGATCTAGGAATTGATTTCACCCAGTAGACATTGCTCGTTATATTGTGTAGAAACAACAGAACAGCAACTTGCTATTGTACGTAGGAACAGGTGTTGGAATAGTTATAAAATGATTAAAGCATTGCAATAAACCTTCTCCTGTGGATTGGTGGTTCACGATAAACAGATCCTTGTAATTGTTTTTGGAGGGGTGGGAAAGGAACAGAAGGAGATTACTATAGAGGGATTACCATAAATTTATTTTCTTTTGTTAAATATTCTAAAACTATAAAGATTATTGTAGTTGTTGGGAAGAGAGTAAAAATTACTATTGTTGGATTCATGGAAAAAAAAAAAAAAAAAACGTTATAGATGTGTAGGTTCGAGTAAACTTTAAGATACACAGTGCTGTCACTGGTATTCGCTTCCTCAGTAGCACAGCGATATTTATGCAGACTTATACAGTTAGAAAGTGCTTTAGGTACCTGTAGCGAGCAGAGCCCGTTTTGTAGATTTGTGCTTTATAACAAAAAACAATCATTGGTGAATTTGTTTACAGGGTTGTGGGAGTACGATGGACGTATGGAAATCGTGGCACGACAGTAGCTTATTGTCTACAGAAGCTCTAACATATCTATTTAGACTACAATAACGATCCATTGAAATATTTTAGAAATATTTCAGAAGACGTAAAAAGAGGAATGTGAATTACTTGTTTTTTTTTTTCTGTAAACACTTGGTTTGCCACGTAACCCAGAATTAAATACATTCACTTGATTTGAAAATAGTATCTGAAAAGACTTATTAAAATATCTTAAACTGATTTTAATTTCGGAGGAGGTCGATATCTTAGACTAACAATGACCATATATTTTTAGACTGATAGTGACCCACAATTTTTATAATGAGAAGGGATCACACATTTTAGACTAACAGGGAGTCACGTATTTTATATTGACAGAAATCACACACTTTAAACTGACAAAAGAAAGAGAAGTCATAGATTTTAGACTTAACAGGTGCACAGTTTTTAGACTTAAAAGGGGCCACCGTTTTTTCAGGATGCGCATATTTGCATCATCTGAATAAAGACAAAAATTAGAAAAAGAAAACTTTACATTAAAAGAGAGGTCCATATTCTACAGAATATTAGTTTAATAAACAGGCTGTTTACTATTTGTCTTGTGCTGGGACAACGGTGAGTATACGTATTTACAACGCTAGAACCAGGGAAGTAATTCACCCAGTAGAGATAGCCCATTATATTGATTTGTACAAATAAAAGAACACAACTTGCTGATGTACGTAAGAACGGCTGTTGAGCAAAATCATATATCAGATACATTTCATAACATTTTGATATGTGATCAATTGTTTTTAAAAGTAAGACAAATGTGAACTAAAGCTGATATTATAACCAAAAAATTACAACTTACTAATAAATTACGTAGCATACACTTAAATCAAAGTGTAATTTGAGGGTTGCGGTTTCGAATTCCCGTCGCACCAAACATGCTCGCTATTTCAGTCATGGGGGCGTTATTATGTCACGGTCAATCCCACTATTCGTTGATAAAAGAGTAGCCCAACAGTTAGCGATTGGCGGTGATGACTAGCTGCCTTCTCTTCAGTCTTACACTGCTAAATTATGGACGGCTGGAGCAGATAGCCCTCGTGTAACTTTGCGAAAAATTCAAAAACAAAATCTGGTACAGGAAGATTGTATACAATTATAAAACAAATATTTGAAGTAGCGCTGCTTAGACATTATCTTTTATTAGCAGCGATAAGTTTTCAGGTCATGTTTTTTTTTTTTTTTTATCAGAGCTCAGCAGTTAAAATCTCTAAATTTTCTATTAAGAGATTTCTAGTTAAGGAGTTAATGTGAACGAAAGCGTTTCTGCCTAATAAATATGATAAGAAAAAACTCTCTATAAAGTAAAATCTTATTATAGTTGATTTCTCTGGCCCTATTTCATCGTAACAATGATTTTCATTATATAATAACGATGTGGCTGCAGTCTAGATAATTAGCAGTAATAAAAGCATTGTGGTAAAACAATGATGAATAACTGAAGTTGTTTATTTTGTTGCTTAGCACAAAGATACACAATAAGCTATTTGTGCTATGCCAACCACGAGCGTGGGAATCTGGTGTAACAAGTCTCGAGCGGGGCAGTTTAAGTAACTGAATAGTTACAATGTGCAGTAGTATGACATCACTTTTGCATTAGACGACGATTTTATGGTATTTCAGCTATACATCCACATTATATAAAGAAACAATTCGGTTAGCTATTTTCTCTCCTTCAGTGGCACAGTGGTATAGCTGCGGACTTACAGTAGTACCTGTGATTGCATTCATCATACATATTATATGTTCTGTACGAAAAGTGTAAAAACGTATATAAATCGCTTTTATTAGTTTATATGAAAACAGCGAGTGCCCTCTCCTCCTTAGTGGCGGTATGTGTGCTGACTTATAACGTTAGAAACTTGGTTTCCATACCCTTGGTCGTCAGAGCACAGATAGCCCATTACGTAGTTTTGTGCTCAACTTCAACTACATAAGAATAATAACAACTGAAATGTTTTATACTTCCATAAAATGTTTGTTCCTAGACGAACGATAGTTTTAACGGATACAACAGCATATATTTTCATTAATCGGATACGTTAGGTAGAAAGTATCCCCAAGTGGGACAGCAGTAACTCTTGAGATTTACATACCTAGAATCAGGCATTCGATTCCCCTTGGTGGACAATGCAGGTATTTCAATATGGCTTAGCTGTCAGAAAATACACGTAGACAGAACGCTTTTCTCCGGGCTCATTAAACTTTGTGCTAATTTGTATACATATATATTTAAAAGTTATGGGAGTGAAATTTGTTTCAGCTCAAAGCCATACAATAATCTATCTAAACTCTGTGGGATCGAAACCTGGATTTTAGCGTAGGAAGCCGGTAAACTTACTGTTAAAGTATCTGGGGCTTTGAATTTAATTGATACTTTTGCAATGGCTTCTTACTCATTAAAGTTAATATGCAATTTCAAGTTCCAAAAATTTCACAATGCTTTTGTTATTGTTCTGATAGTTTCAGTCAAACCTGAGAGTCCTTTGATCCCAATTCTTTGTGAGTCCTCAAGTCAATTCTTCATATTCTTTTAAGGGGAGGAATGTCAGGAGTTATCTCGTTGATTTTCAAAACATTGTATAAAAAAAACTAGAAAAAAGTAAAGGTTACATAAGCGTAGATGTATAGGTACAACTGAGAATTACTACATTACATTGTATATTGGATTGACCTTCTATGTTAGTCAACATGTATCTCTGAGCATAATCTGTCGCTAGTCGTTTCAACATGCTAATTTTGAAAAGTAGACTTGTAAGTAATTTTATATAATATATTCAAGAATTTATTTCTTAGGATATTAAAGTAACATTATTCGAATGGTAATTACTTCTTGTTTCTTTTTTTATAATAACGTTCTCTTAACATTTTTGTTGTCTTACACGTGACTAAAAAGTACTGTTTAATATTGGCTAGAGCGTAAAATATTTGTACATTACAGCTTTATGAACTTCGATTGTTTAGTCGTTTTATTAGCACCAACGGAGATTCTTTTCTGATATATATTCTTTAATTTTTACTGTTGGCTTTGTTTGCAATTAGCGTACCGTCATGATTACTTCTACATCTACTGTACTGATAGAACATTGAGAATGTTGTTACCTTACACTTGCAAGTAAAGTTTGAATTTGATGCTTTTGACATTTGTCTTTCAAGATATGTGCAATCTTGACAGAAAACCTGCTGGTCGTCCTTACAGTTCCCGATGGTTACTAGCGCTACACTATAACCTCTATAGATGTTGTATTATAATAACACACTGACCTTGGGCAAAGTTTAGAAAAGTATGTTCCTGTTTACTAAAAAATAAAATAGTTGTATATCCTTAAGTTATTTTTCGTTTTGGGAGTGACAGCACCGTTGAATTCCTTATACAACAGTGTATATTTCGTAAAATTTGCCAATCAATTGAAGAAAAGTAGTGAAAGTGTGCTTTTCAGAAGTGGAATACCGTCGTCTTGTTAACTCAGATATACATTGTTAAAACATGACACTTCGAATGTTTATTCTGATAAGAACTTTCGTACATCAAAAGCGATGTTAGCTAAACTGAAATCTCTGCGCTCAGTTTTTTTCCCAACATTGAACCAAATAATTTCTGACGATATTTCATGAAAATACAGTAACAGCATACTTGTATTAAAGAGTGTTTAATAATACTTTTATAAAGTTGCGTATTTAATAAACATGAAGTGTTTCTAACTATACATACCAGATGTTATTAATCAGCTTCCAATGTTGAAAACAGAATTTTAGCCTAAACGTTAATCTGTCGCTGCAAACCAAAGTAAAACTTGTGATGTATGTAAATTAGAGTGAAATAAGATGAATGCAAAAAACTAATTGAATGAGACAGGCCACTAAGATGACGATTTTTAAATAAATGGGATCATACTTTTGTTACGCTAAGAGAACCAAATGGAAAACGAACAAGATTACAGAAGAACCACGAAGTTTATTGTGGCAATTGAACCATGAACGTAAAAAATGCTATTTTTTCTACCAAAATGACGTAAAATTCTTATCTTTATTGTTGTCCACAGACGAGAGAAAGGAAGCGATTGCCTTCTTTAAGTTGGCGAATCGCTCTTATCGGTAGCTGTAAGGAAATTACGACTCATGTGGACCTTCAATACTTAAATTGAGGAGTTTTGATCAGAAAGGAAGTCAGTTTAAGACATAAAAAAGAAGTATACGAAAGCAATTTTGGTTTCCGAGATAAAAGTATATTGCTAAAATGTAGCATATGAAACATCAATGGAGAATGTTTACTGTATTCTTACAGAAATGTCATCTGCAAATATTCTTTTAAGAATGCGTTATGTGTTAGAGAATTGTCTAAGTTTTTCCTTCTTTTGCTGAAAATTTTGAAAAACGAAAAGTATAGTATAGCAAAGAGTATATGGATGTAACGAGAGTGATAACTGAAGAATATGAGCGTTTGTCAGCTTTTTTTATAGTTATTAAAATGTATTTGGGTAATACTTTATCCATAAAGGCAAATAATATTTTCCGTAAGTAACAAGAAAATCTTATAATGAAATAATACCACACAAATATTTGTAAAAGATAATTTTAGAAAAATTCAAACAGATGGGTCATTCCATGTCAAATCATTCAGGGAGCTGCAGGTGACCCCCACAGAATGCCTTGAAAAATTCACATGTGCTCATCTACCCATATAATGAAACATCGCCAAAGATTAGATCAATATCTCTTATAGTTTCTGATTTACAACCCTGTAAAATGTATTTAATTTGTTATTATTGGCGAGTTCATTTTTGGGAAACTTTGGCTGCTTAAAGCTGCAAGAGTAATGGTGGTAGAAGGCTGAAATTTGCTACAACGACTGAAGGAATCTCACAGAAATCAAAAATGATCTCAAACCAAGTTTATCTCTCTTAGGATTTGCATAGTGAGGCTGTAAAATCACCTGAAAACCCAAACTAGTAAAAACATTGGTTTATGTAATAAGCCACAGCTCTAAGACTTAATATGATACAAAGCTGAATTTTATTTTCAAATTTTCTATACCATATCAGTTGATAAATCAATAATTGTTGTAATTAAAAGTCTGTTAGATCTCCTGTAAAAAAGATTTTGTTGCATGCAACTTTTTATGATTTAGCTAAAAATAGCCCTACTTCAGGCCACAGTTTGACCATGTCACCAGTTATTAAGCCTTTTCAGATTTTTACCATATATTCTTACATCTCTGAATATGATCTACAAAAAAATCAGAATGGTGTTCGAACTATCTTTTGCGTTATATGTGGAGACGCCGAGGAGAGCGATTTTCCGTCAGCAACATTATGCAAGTCGACCCTTATAGAGGAGATTCTGTAATGGTCTGGGCAGGCATATACCTGGGTGGCCGCACGGACTTACACTCGACAGGGGTGCTTTGAACGCACGAGATATAGAGACGAAATTCTGGAACCCATTGTGAGGCCTTTTGCCGGTACTGTCGGCGATGGGTTCATTTTCATCTAGGTTAACGCACGAGCCCGCTTCGCCAGACTGTGTATGGACTTCCTTGACGAAGAAGGAATAGAGTGTTTCGTATGAACATTGTTGAGATATGTTTTCGAGGCGTGTTAGTGAACGCCAGCACCCTCCTCAGAATGTACAGGAACTCCGACAAGCCCTGGTAAACGAGTGGGCCCCAAGATAACATCGATAGACTGATTCGAAGTGTGCCAAATCTGTGTCAAGAGTGTGTCACAGCCCGTGGAGGTCACACTAAATATTGAATGTTTCAAGCATTTCTTGAATGAACGCATGTACACTGTTTAAAGTATTGTTTCATATTGAATATCAGTTTTAGTGATATTGGTCATTTTCAAAAATTTTATTTCTCCATGAATTACCGTTCATTATACATATAAAAATTGGATACAGATGGAACTGAAATGAGGCAAATTATCTAAAAAAATAAAAATATTATCTCATTTGGAACACTAAGATAAATTATATAAGAAAACGTACTTATTCCTTTAATTTTTTTGAGCAGTTTACTTCCAAATATTTGGATTTGACTGTCACTCTTATGACACAAATCGTAAGCTAAACTTTAATTCAAGCTTTACTTTAGTTATTATGTAATATTTGATTTGATTACTATTTTATATAGAAATTTTGCTTAGAAAATAATCGATTTACCGCATATGCCTACACTATCAAGAAATAAATATCTACTGACCCTTAGGGATAAAAGTTAGCTTGCTGTGTATATTGCTGAGGAAAAAAAAGAATTATAAGTCTTCTAACTATACTATTGATTCTACCTGCGTAGCTACTATCAGTCCCTAATGAAACAGCGATATATCTGCGGACGTACAACACCAGAACACAGGTTTCAATATCCGTGGTAGGCAGAGCGCAGATAGCCCATTGTATAGTTTCTGCGTAACTGCAAAAAAACAAACGAACGCTACTCCCAAACCCATGAACAGGTATAAGTTTCATCAAAGTATATATGAATGAACATCTATTAAGTTTCATTTTGATAACATTTTTGACCCAGCATCACTAAAGGAATTGAAAACATTTCTCTTTGAATAATGATGTAATATTCCTATTAATACATTCCAACAATTTGTTGCTCCAATGTTAGCTGAATGAATTATATCTTGTATTCAGCAATAAGCATCAAAGGAACATGATTACATCTTTTGATGTCAGGTTTGTATAGTAAGGATCTAGACAATTTTTTTGTAGTCATTTTAGCTTCAGGACCTTACAGTAAACAATTGCCATGAATGTATTTTTATTAACATGTTTTTACAGTAAATGTTAGAAGAAACTGTCCTGTACTATACCTGTAAATACAGGTGTTGAAAATTGCGCTTCTAAAAAGTAAAACTGAGGTTTAAATGTAAAAACGTTTACAATGTAATTTCAATGGGAATTATAAAAAAAAAAAATCCAACCTACACGAACCTTTCTACTGTCAATTAATCGAAGCTAAACTAAATCAAGTGCTTGTAATGTTCCACATTATTGGGGTTGATTACTTGTTTAATTTTGCTTTAAATATCAGAAAAACAATACATGACATTAAAATCATAAAGTATCACGGGGATCGTGACATTTTTGCTGAAACTCAACCAGACAGCAACGTCAACCAACTAAACAAACATTTTTAACCAGCTTTTATTATGTTACAGGGTGTTTGGAAAGTCACTGTGCACATACATATTTATTAACATACAAAACTGCACAGTGCCTTTCCGAACACCCTGTATTTTTGTCTTTAGTACTTCTATCACATGTCGTAAAGCTACAGTGATAACTGTTTGTTTGTTTTAGAATTTCGCCCAAAGCTACTCGAGGGCTATCTGCGCTACCCGTCCCTAATTTAGCAGTGTAAGACTAGAGAGAAAGCAGTTAGTCATCACCACCCACCGCTAACTCTTGGGCTATTCTTTGACCAACGAATAGTGGGATTGACTGTCACATTATAACGCCCCCATGGCTGAAAATGCAAGCATGTTTGGTGCGACGGGGATTCGAGCCCGCGACCCTCAGATTACGAGTCGAACTCCTTAACCCACCTGGCCATGCCGGGCCACAATGATAACTGACGGATTAAACTGAAAATTGCCGCTTTTGAAGTCAACGTAATTTATCGCAGTTTTTAATTACTCGAGTCTAGACACGTTTGGTTAACCAATGACGTAGCTATTAGACTTATTTCAAAGTTGGAAAATACTAGAAGTTTCTTATTACGTAACTATTAGATGATTATTAAACTTATTTCAAGGTTGGAAAACACCAGAAGTTTCCTATTGCTACTTATATTGGATCTGAACGCTCAACATAGTGTATTTTATAATCATTTGACGTACTAACGTTTTCCTTAACTTTAAAGCAATACGTCATTTTCATAGTTTCGACATGAGGATACAGTGTGCTTCCCCGTCTTTGTGGTTTACAGATAGCTGTTTTCACACCATCATTCAGTCAAATAATTTAGCATAGACGCTACTGGATATCAACGATTCTGGAGTTTCTTGGAAAAAACCATAAGAAAAAAACAAACACCATGAATGTTTGCTGATATCCATTCATCGTGTCAATAGCAAGTTCTTTAGTGCTAACTTCCACATTAAGTAAATGTCATGAATTAAAAGTGAATTTCACAATCAATTATCTTTAAAAGGAAAAAAAAAAAAAACTTATAACTTATGGAAACGTTTCTGAGAGTGCTTCTTGCCTTTTGTTTTCATGAAACACAGTTGTCTCTTTAGAAAAACATCCACCGCTAAGACATCGGTAAGTCTACAGATTTGCAACGCTATAATCATGGGTTCAATTCCACTCTTTGGACATAGCAGATATCCTCATGTGACTTTGCTATAAGAAAAAAAAACACTTTAAAAAGACGTAATATTGGTTGCCATGGTCTCAGCTTTAACAGTTTAACTTTATTGTTTAGAGCTAAATACTGATTATTCAAAGATGTTATAATTATCAAATAGTACCGATAATATCTTTATTATTGTGAAATTTAACAAAAACAGTTATAACAGTCAATGAATAATCACAAGTTTTCCGAACTTCTTCTGAAAACTCAATAAACATATTTTCTTTAAATTAAATGATGCGTTATTGATATTTTACAAAGTGCTTTTGATGAGTGTGAAGCACTTATTACTGTTACTTCGACCAGTACTGAACAGAGCATACAGTCAAAAAACCATCGATTGGCTTCCTTTAGTACCTTATGATTCTTATTTGAATGTTCTTATTGATTCGAAATCGGGAATACTTTGTTCTTGTGCCGCCTTCAACCGTAATATGTCAAACATATTAATGTGCCGCCGTGGACTATATTAAAATCTGTTAAAATATGTTAAAACCTATCTGTTACCTCTCAAGCAAAAAGCTGCACAATGGGCTGGCTATCTGTACACTGCCTACTGCGAATATCGTAACCCGACTTTTAGCGTTATAAACCCTCAGACCTACTGTTGAGTCAGCATGGGAGTGAGATATTTAAAACATTACGCTCCATGAAAATAATAATAAATGATTGCTTTAATGCAACTTAGTACACCTGCGACATGTTTGTAGCGAGGAAATTTATTACAATAATTTAAACATTTTTTGTTGTATACTTGTGGGAAACTCTATAAATAATATGGATATTTTCTTAAGATGGTAGATTTTTTATTGTGATTAAAAGACCATTCTAAAACCAAACGCACAAAGTTCTTCATTCTGCCTGACATAAAGTACTACATACAAGTGAAACTTCAGATTACGGTAGAGTTATATAGACTGGTCGTATTTTGGGGCTTGTTAAGAAATTCTATACAAAAGTTTATATGTCAGTAGACACTTAAGAATGAGTCGTTTCTGATTTTTTTTAGTTTGACAACTTTTTGTGTTTATGTGAACAATTGCTTGGCTATTTCCACTGTATTATTAAGTTGACCGCAACTCAAACTAACGTTTTGTTGTAACGTAAATTAGAAAAGTGGCTTAACGTAAATAGAAGTAACATGGCCGACAGTCAAGGTATATAATATCTACTTATAGTAATTACAAAGGATCCGTTGGCGCTTTACAAGGGTCTAACATAGAAAATAACAAGTTTATTGATCGTTATTTCTGTGGTAGAACGTAGAAAAAAACCGATAGAATTACAATAGAAATAAAACTCTTTGTTTTGAAGCAACAACTTCTGCAGAAAAAACGAAAAAAACGGGAAGTGTTAAAGAACTCTTACCATTTGCTATAATAAAACAACTAGAGACAGTTAAAAATCGATAAACAGGTTTCTCCAATTCATTCAGAATGTTTCTTCGACCACACATCCTGCACTGACATCAATAGACTTTCCATACGTTGGACCATTTCACGTTTTTGTGCATTCTCTTAACGAAGTTAATTTAATTAATGTACACTACCAGTTTAAATAAAAAGGGAGTTAGAAAAGAGAGCACTGTTTAGACAGGAACCCATTAGACTATTATTCATTAACGTTGACCCTATTTTACCTATTGAGAGAACAGTAGGTTCTTTTTATGTTTTGACTGTTTTTATACACTGGGTGTACAGAGAGTTGTTTGTGTTATATTATAATGATTTGGGAGCCTCATCACGTTGTTACAGTCCATGTCACCATGCCCTGTCGTGCTCTGTCTCATAATCACGAATTCTGCAGAGTTGTTTTCATTGCAAAAGTCTCCGTCGTAAGAATCATCACAAAACTGTTTTATTCTCTAATTGCTTGAGCTTTGTAACACTAGTTTGTAGTACAAATGATCTAGTACGTTCATTTAATAGTAAGTACAATTCAACCTGTCAATCATTTTTATTTGCTTGATCCACAACTTTTTCTTGGAGCAATATCCAATAACGATCATGCCTACCTTGGAAAAGTTTTATTACATGAAGTGTAACTCTTTTTAAATTAACTTTCACCTTCTAACTTGTATAAAATGGCACAAGACTTATAACACTTATCAATGTAAGCGTTCTCATCATAGCATGTCACCACCTGCAATTTTCACTGGTTAAGTATCATTCGTATTTTCCACAGTTTCCTTTCCTTTCTTAGATATGTAATGGAAACATTGTGAATTGTGTCTCTTTTATAGACGAAAGTTTTTTCTTATCATGTTACGAACTAATGCGTGGCACCCCAGGACGGCTTATGCTACTGATCTATGCGTTCGTGAATTATGATCTATTACAAGAAGCCGCACTTTACTTATCATGACTGGAGCACGACTTGTTGCAGGTCATTTCTAGATAGTCCTGGTGGCCAAAGTTAATCCATATTTCTTCGCTTTTTAATCCCATTGAGTACAAGAAGTATCTTCGTCTGGAAATTCTAAATCGTCGATGTGAGTCATCTTTATAGTCTGATTGCATAATTATTCTGCGTCGGAAAGAGCTGTTTCATTCTCTTCCCAAAAGAGTTTCGTGTTTGGTGTCACCACACTTCCTACGTGCCATCAAATAATGTAAAGATGTAGTTCTGTTACATCCATTCAATTTATACAAATTTTATATCGGCTGTGGTTGTCATGTAATCTTTTCATTTGCATATTCCAAATCGTTTTAGGTTATATTACTTAAACTACTGTGTGATGATGCTATTGTCTTTATTTTTCTATGTGTTTGTGTATCCTATAGTGTTATTGAGATGAAACGGCGAAACGTCAATAGAGAAAAGATACTCCAGTCGTGATGAATCCCTTTTTTCAGATATATGAAGTGGTTTCCGTCATTTTTCCTGTATTGTCATTTTGTTGTGTATTTTCCTATCTATCTAAAATTAACATTAACAACGATCAGTTGCAAACTTTCTTTGTTAACCTGAAGATGACCTAAGAAGGTCGAAACGTTGTTCTGTACTTTATTTTAATTAAAGTTTTAACACCCATAACAGCCATCATGAAAGTACATTTTTGCTTCAAGTGGATTTTTCGTCATCATGAATCTCCCATATTTCCTGCAGCGTTTTTTTCCTGTGACTGTACACGCTGATTTTATAATTTACTTAGTGTTACAAAGATTAGAAATATAACAATCAAACGCATTGTTGTAAAGGGTTGTACTTCATATCAACGCTTAAACATTCGTAGTGATGAATATATGATTATGAATCGAAATATTAAAGTTATATTTTGTCCACTATTCCTGACGTTGATTATTGATGATGTTCCATGCAAAACCGTTTAAATGATTTTATGTAACAAAATTAATTTAATCCACACTGTGAGAAATAACACAAACTACTGCTAATTACATTTTGAATTATATCACCAATAAAACAAACGTTTAGGAAATGAGAAAACTTTGTCAAGGAAGCGCTCTAATGTTTTACAAGCTAGAGAAATATGTACATGTTTCTATAGCAACATTCCACTGACACAAATGTGACGTTCACGAATCGCTGAGGCTATTTTTTATTTACGAAGTGATATGGTGAACACTTACAGTGCGTATAAAATCCGACAAACGAAATGAAAAAAAATGCATAATGGTTACCAGTACATAAATCTGAAGCTAGAAGAGTGTTCGCTGTACACTTTTATTTCTGATATAGAAAAGAATGTTTACTGAGAAGAAAGAAGCACACGTAGTATACATGTGACACATTTTAAGTGGAAAACCACTTGTATTACTTCTCTTGATAGGCTGGACTCACAAGCTGTATATATATATATTTAAAAAAGACATGAGTAAATAAACAATTTTAACATTGTTTCGAAACATAGAATTATGGGAAATGAGATAAATAAAGAAATATTCACAAGTTAAATGTATATACGCGTATATCATTGTATACTATTATGGTTATTTTGGATACATGTATTTTTCGCTAGTTCTTCGATAACGTATACTACTGATCAAAACAACGCTAAGTTCCCGTTTTAATCATACAAACAAAAACTCTGGAAAATACCCTACATTTACGCATATCTTCAAGCACAATGTAGTTGTACGTAGATCTCTAATTATTTTGTGTTTGGAATTACGAAGCCATTTTCGGAATGATAGCATTTAATAACAGTGAGGTTTTAGTACCTCACATTTTACAGTAGTTTATGTAATTATAGAACCCTCAGCCATAGGCGTAAAAAGTCATTCCAATTAACAAGTAAACATTTCTTAATGCCAACTATATATGTGATTTATTTTAAAGGTATTTTAGGTATAGTGAACATCATCGTATATTTGGGGTCCTCAATGATTTTGAGTGCATTGTTCATCCTGTGATTAAAACTTGGCTGTTTAGTTTCTTAATTATTAAGCCTGATTTTAAAGTTGTTCTTTTAATACTGTGAGAAATTATGTATAAAATAACCTTACCAATGTAATCTTTTTAAACATTCGCTTTGTTTAACTGTTTGTACTGAATATGTATGTCTATTAATATTTTGCAAGCAGTTCAAATAGAAGTACGTTCACGTTGCGTAGGTTTTGTTTAATATATCAAATATATATTACAACTTGTAAAAATATACACAAATATGTATGTATACACATTTATGTGTATGTTTTAATATACATTTAAAATCATAATTTCTTTTTTTATTAAGCACGAAGCTACACAATGAGCTGGCTATCCGTGCTGTGCCAACAACCATGCGTATTGAAACTCAGTTTTTATTGTTATAAGTCCGTGAACTCACTTTTGAGGCGAGAAAGGCACTTATTAAAACAGATATTACATGGATATGTATTTTCTTCTGTGTTTCACATTATTGTAACACATGGTTCTTACGTAGTAATCTTTATGACCCAAAATGTGTTCCTAGATTAAATCACATCCATTCCATGCATTATATAACATGTGGCAATAATAAACAATCTACAAGAAGCCACTTTTTAAATAATCAAATTCACCTCACAAATTATTTGTTTCATTATATATGACACATGAGCCTTTTATTCTTTTTACCTATATATTAAACCCCTCCTTGACTTGTATTACTGATATTTCTTGAAGTACTGTTTGAAGCAGTTTTTCTACTTAACTACCAAATACTGAAAGCTTTAGATTTGGCGTTAGAGTAAATTACGAGGAAATTCTGACTTATTTTTATTTGTTTCATTAATAACTTTAACTTCTTAAACATAGCATTATAACAAGTCAAAGTATTAAACAGAGTGATAATCTAAATTAAATTATGTAATAATTATAATATGAACGTAATTTCAAATGAATTTTTATAATAATCTTATATTTATATGTGAAGTGCCTTTCTCTACAGAACAGTGTCCTCTGTTGACAAAGTCTAGCGGTCTACTGTTTTGTTTCTTTTGATTTCGACCTGACATTGGTATAAAAAGTTTCATTCTTGCTGATTATTTTGATGAGATACTGCTTGATTAGTTTAGTACAGCTGCGATAAACTTTAGGCGTTGAAAATCTGAAAAATCAAAACCGTAATGGAATTCTGAAACTTCTACCTCTCCATACTAAAAATGAGATTATGAGACTTACAGAACACGAAATTAATCAATAAATTAATTCAACTGAAGTTACATATACTCACTAGTTTTAGTTTAACTTCCATTTATAATTTTTCATCATTCTACTAATGTCTGTTTAAAAATATTCCATTATTTTTAGAAAAGCAGAACATAGTTCATTTGCCAAATTAAAAACTCGCTATACACAATATCTATACGGTAAACATAAAAATGTATAAATATTTATGTCAACATAATTTGATGGATATTTTTGTTGCAGGCCTTGAGCACTGTTGTATGTTATTTTCTTAATGAAAAATTGAACATTTTATAGCTTGAAACGAATTTGTACTTTATCAACAGCAGTTACTGACTAATACAGAGTATTAGGCTTTATAAATATTAATAATTCAACAAATATTATGTATTTTAGCATAATAAATTTAGCATGTTATAAGGTGGTGAAGCATATATTTGACACTATGTAATATAACGTTCGAAATTTATTACTGTCATAATTAATTAGTAATTGCCAGTTTGTGAGTATAGCAGATGTGTGTGTGTTTTTCGTATAACAAAGCCACATCGGGCTATCTGCTCAGCCCACCGAGTGGAATCGAACGCCTGATTTTAGCGTTGTAAATCCGGAGACATACCGCTGTACTAGCACGTTATTGCACGAAATATGAAAAGAAAACTTACCCTTCCAAGTGTTCAAAGTATTTTTATTAAGTTAGAGAATATATGCTTCACTCAACTGTAAAGATCTAAAGACATCTAAATGATTTTTTATCCTATAAATCAGAGGAACCAATAAAATTGTAACGACCCGCATGGAGATTATTTCCCAAACGACTTCACTCTTTTGAAATCTACATCTATCAGGCAAGCACTAAATCATTTAAAGTAATTGGTTGTATAAGTAAAGAAAGATAAAAGCTACTAAAAGTACTCCTTTCACAGGTGAAGCCGCTACAGAGTCTGTTTAAAGAATTCATTCCTCATGAGGTATTACTAGAGACTAAACTAAGAAGCAGGTTTAGTCAGTAGGATTAGTGATAGGCTACTCGAAATTTACTTTAGAGTCAACATAACATTTGGTTGCTCGAATCGTCTTCTAGTTGAAAATTACAGCACAGTCTCGCACATAACTGAAACACTTTATGCTTCGAAGTTCATCAACTCTAACTCTTTTACCATCAGCCTGTTTTGATCTGTATAGCAGAATATAAAGTATTACAAAGAAATGATTGATTGAGCTGAAAGATAAAAAGTGGAATAAAATGAGTTTCCTTCGAAGTTTCCTGTCGCTTTTTATTTGCGAAATAATAATTTTTACTTGAGTGTTTTATAGACGTAGTTTGTGTGCTTAGTGGGGATAATCTTACGTACCACAGACACAGAGTGTGCATATATATTGTGCTATTTGATTGTTTTGGGTTTAAACACAAGGCCACAGAAAGGTTATCAGCATATTTCAGTTAATAATTTTAAGCTGATAAAGTAAAAGGAAGGCAACTATTCATCAGTATCCACAGCCAAGCCTTGACCATCTGGCAACTATTCATCAGTATCCACAGCCAAGCCTTGACCATCTGGCAACTATTCATCAGTATCCACCGCCAAGCCTTGACCATCTGGCAACTATTCATCAGTATCCACCGCCAAGCCTTGACCATCTGGTATATAACTAAATGATGGGATTTTATCGTTACTCTTATAACGCACCTTTATAACGTACCCCACTCTTCTCTCCAAGTATGCAAATCGAATTTCTGTGTTAACGAGGATCTAACCAATAATACATTCACAGTTTCGGTACACTGACAATTCTTTCATGTTAAGACGATATAAAATATACCTCAAAATAACACTAATTCATTTTAGTGTAGAAAAGGTCAATTTTTGTCAGTTGATACATCATCTTGACTGTTATTCCAATCAAGTGTCTTCATGTAGCATCTGTAAATATAACATTGCAACAAAACCGAGTGTGTCCAAGAGAGATTTCTTATCTTGCACATAAACTTGGATGTTTGTCTTTTGTTAGAGTACAGGTCTTTAAATATAGATACAGATATTCAAAATACGGTTTAGATTTAACCGCAGTTTCAGAATTGCCAGCTTCAAACGAATGAGACAAATGTGTCGTTTTTCTTATCGATGTATATATGTATCTATATTATGGTGGCCCAAATATTTCAAATCTCGATTTTTTAGAGAGGCACTCTATCAGTTTGTTCCTCTTAACAAAAAAATAACTTTCAATAAAGTGTCCTTGTATTTAGATCACATTTAAATGTTGGTGCCATAGAAAATGGATGTAGTTAGTGTTATCTTTTGTCGAGTGAGAGTGTGTTTCTTTCACTCCATTGTTATTTTTTGTTCAGTCTTATAAAACATTATAAATTATATTTTGTTGCAAAACATACTGACATCATCTTTTTATAAATTTTGATAACGTATTATTATTTTTTAAAATTTTAGTGTGTGTTTTATATATAATATTATATTATTCTATCAGGAATGATAGCAGCTTCAGACGCAAGACCTTCCACAAGAAAGCAAACATGTAAACCCATCTTCAGGCACTCTCATGTTAACCAAGTTACCATAAAAAAGTCTAGTTGCTGTTTGTGCATTATAAAAAATGTTGTGAGTCAAACTATTTGAAAAGCATCACATTTCACTGAAGTAATAGTAGTACTACCAACAAGACATACAGTGAACAAAGTTGAAAGAATTTTTAAAGACTGGGCGGAACTAATGAAGAACAAGAAGAATAAAGGAAAGTTTTCCTGAAAGGTGAGAGATGGAAGACTGACTTGGAAGATATATTTGATATTGCCCATGCTGATACGTTAATATGATCAAAACTGTAGAATATCGGAAATTCTTGATAGCTCAACGTGAAAAGGGAAGACGAGATAAAACGGTGGGTGTTTATCAAGTGCTGGCAAAAAAGGACATGTTATTTGGAAAAAAAACTTCTGTAAGGAAAGAGACGAACAAGAAAGGTTGAATGAAAAACTGAGAAAAGAAAAGGTTGGTCTCGTGCTGTCATCAGAATCCTTATCTGAGACTGAAATGAAGGCACCATGACTTAATCACAATTGCTACCACACAGTAATAAGTGATGAATTTGCTGTGTGCGAAGTTGAACATAAAATGTCGATATCTGCATTGGATCAATTAGAAAAGTTTCAACATACAGACAGTTATCAAGAATTATTAGAGCTTACAATTATGTGAAACACATTTCACCTTATAAATTTCTAACATCTTGGTCTTCATCGTGTCAGATAGATGGCTAACCATATATTCCTTCAAAGGATGGATGTTCAGGAATCAGTTTAAATTAATAAGCAAAGAGGAAAAAGAACTGAAAAACATTTGCATTTTTTGGTCGACTGTGTGTAAGAGTAAAGTTTACAGTAACTGTCACAGTTCGTGCTCCTCGATAAGATCTTCAACGGTTTATAAACCTTGAGAGTTATAAAGAAAGAATGAGAAGATATCATCTTTTGTACTAAAGAAAGTTTTTCGATCACATGTGTTATTTGTAAGAGGAACTCGTTACACTTTCAATATTTGATGACGATGTCCCTGTTGACACTAAGTTTAAAATGGTCGAGGCTTTGGTCTGTTTGTTTTTTGGAATTTCGCACAAAGCTACTCGAGGGACGAGGCTTTGGAGAAGCAAGGAAATAAGTAAAGTGTAACGTGTTAAAGTTAGATTCTTCAGCACTCATTAAAAAGAAAAACTCGGAAGACTTTGTTATTATTCTTTTAGCACACCCAACTTCCTGAAAATTACTAAGTTATCTACATCATTTCATGAACAAAATGCGAAAGGGTGGGCTAATATTACCATATATAATTCTATTTAACTCACATTTTAGCATGTGAAGGTCGTAAATATTACTCCTGAACGGGAAGTAGCATTAATAGAACTGTATAACAAGATTCTGACAAGGAACAAAAATTACACCTTCTGCTGAGAGTCAAGAAATTCCGAGAAGATTACCCTGATAGAAAGAAAGCTACGTTAGTGAAATCATCAATTTAAACAGTTTGTAAGATACATCTACGAACATTTTGTAAGAATTTTAAAAACAACGATTGTTTTCATTTTTATTTGTAACTGTTTTTGTAACCCTAACGCTCTGAATTGTTGAAGCAGTGAAAATGGCATAGGAGCAAAACTTTAATAACTGGTAGCGACCTCTAAAGTTTAATTTATTTCACAGAAATTTTTTCATGAGTTTTTTTTCCACAAAATGAAAATAATTTTGAGGAGTCCCCAATACCAATTGGACTTTTAAAAGTAAATAATATGAATCAGCCTCTTATTAACTTAGTAACTCTGAATAAAACGTTATTCAGAAACTAACGTTTACATTGAAGAGTAGCTTGTGATGCCACAAAATCGGTTTGGGAAAAGGAAAAGTATTCAGTATTAGTTACAGATGCCCTCCACTTGCACAGCGTTATGTTTGGACTTATAACGTTGAAAACTGGGTTTCAACACTCGTGGTAGGTAAAGAACAAATAGCTCATTGTGTAGTTTTGTGCTTAATTAAAAACAACAACAATTAGTTATAGATACATATATTGGCGCTCAACTCGTAATCCGAGGGTCGCCGTATCGAATCCTTATCACACGAAACATGCTTGCCCTTTTAGCCGTGGGGAGTTATAAATGATGGTCAATCCCACTATTTATTGGTAAAAGAGTAGCCCAAAAGGTGGCGGTGGGTGATGATGTCTAGCTGCTTTCCATCTAGTCTTACACTTCTAAATTACGGACGGCTAGCTCAGTTAGTTCTCGTGTTGCTTTGCGCGAAATTCTAAACAAACAAATACATACCTTGATGTAAAATCTTCAAATGTGTGTATATATGTAGCATCTGTAAACATATATATATATATATATGTATATACCTATTTAATGTAATCTGTTTATTTAAAACAACATTGGTGCCAGTGGGTTTGAAATAGTTTATGGATACATATTAGGTTTTGCAGCTAAGCAGATATTTTTCAGAAAGCTGTAAGCGAGCAAGTGTAAAATCTCTAAGAGGCCTTACAGAACGTCTAATACTAGTTGCAGCTTTGTTGCACATTTTCCACATTATTATGAGTTCAGTCAGAAAGAAGTATTGATTTATGTTTCTACATTTATTGAAAACTCGAAGCTTTACGTTTTCATGTTATGATTTAAGGTTATGTTTGTATTCAAGGTTATAACAAAACTTACTTAAACGTATAGGGTGCACTTAGAAGACAAGAAATGGAATTTATTTATTGATGTCATTTACAATTAGGCAGGCTGACCAACTGGTCTTGTCTACACTTATCATACAGCCAGAAAATCTCGCTAAAATGTCACGTAATTTCTCATTAATGCCAAGAAGTTGACTTAGCCACCACTTTAAAGTTACAAATACAAGTGTTTGATTGTCAGCTGCAGGGGATCTCCTGCTGAAAAATGCTAAATACATCGAACACCTTTACTTTAAGTATTCAATGTGATTCAGCTAAGGTTTGTGTATAAATAAATACTTAAGACAATTTCTGAATTGAAAACGCTTTATTTCATAGTATGCCCTATTTATAATTTGGAAGGTGGTTCGAAATAAAGAAATCAGGAGTCTTTAAGAGCTATACTTAACTTGTTAAAAACACACACGAGATACAAAGTTGTTGGATGAGTTCATTTGCAATTAATTTATTGGTTTTCAAAATTCTTCTTTGTTAAGTAAGAAAAAAATTGTTGGTATGTGCAGGTAGCATAACAAAGATAAGTTAAAAGATGTCAGGTGTTTTCTTTTTTAATGTTTATTTACAAAGTTTCTGTTATGTTTTATGATTGGATGTTTACTAACAAAGATTATTGTGTTATGTTTTATGATTGGATGTTTACTGACACAACCTGTGTTCGACTTTTGGTAAACAAGTATCATAATCAGTTAGCTGACTTGAACTTTCTATCAGAAGAATTTCATCTTGGGCAAAAATGATTAAAGCATGCATCTGAGAAAGATGACAAAAACAAGAGAAAGAAAGACATTTCTGCTTTCGAGCAGTTTTCTTTGTTGCACAGCTTTATACCCTGAATCAATGCTAAAACATAAGCGAAAATGCAGGCAGACACACAGGTATAAATTATGTTGTTTTTTTCTGGCTGATTACCGGCGAGACAATAATAAGACTAATTACTTCCAACATTAAAATATGGAGTTCGATTACTCGTGATGGGCAGACCGCAGATATCCTACTATGTAGCTTTGTGCTAAAACAACAACAATGGAAGTTTGTTTTCTCACTCTCGAGTTTTATATCATAAGTCATATTTTCTGTATTTATACTTAATTACAATTTCTTTCTTTCAATAAATTTCTTATTTACCAGCAACAATAAGCTAGAATCTATTACATTACATATAAAGATTTAAAGATCTTTCGTCTTTATCAAAATTAATTAATTAATTCTCTCTCTAAGTTATGATAATGCCCGTTACCAGCCAGAATATAACAGCTTAGAACAACATTTTATAATTACTGTAGGTCAAACGAAAGTTAAAACAAATGTGTTGTAAAATGAGTATTTGCAATACGAAACAAAATGTTCACACCATATTGAACTAAACATATCTCTTAAACACACAGCGAAACAGTAAAAGCTGTTAATGTAATAAAACATTTGATATGATAATTTATTAGCGGTAATGTGTTGGCAGATGAAGTGAGACAATGTTTGTTTGTATCAGAATCTCACGTATAACTACACAAAGGCTGTCTCTGTATAGTTATCCTTAATGTGTAGCAGACAGACTAATATAGGAAAGACAGTTAAACAACAACACCTTCCACCAACTCTTAGGGTGTTCTATATGATGGAAGAGAGGGGTTTGGTCGTTACCCTTATAAAGATACCTACCAAAATGCTGACCTCTCTCTAGCGGAAGCGAGACGGGAATAATTAAACAAAAAGGCTGTTGCGAGCTTCAAATAAGTCGCAAGAAATAATTTTGATACCTATTTCCATATTTTTATATTTCAGAGGTGACAAAGAGAAATGGTAAGAAATTTTTTTAGCAAATGCGTCTTCTGTGGGTCTACTTGACAATCAGTAGTTACCATTACATGTTTGCACACTAATGTCAGAGTAAATAGTTTGATGTTTCCATTGGTAGAAGTCACCTCATTTTAAGATTACAAGTTTTGTGGAGTAAAGGTACATTAAGTTACGCAACAGCATAAAAAGTATAATAGGAAAGATATATTGTATTATATAGTGAAAGATCATCAGTCAACAATATTTGTTGACTACAATTCCTTCTAATCGAATAATAGGATTCATTCTTGCAGTCATAAGACAACCCACAGCTTAAAGTGCGGAGCTAATTCTATAACTAGATAGACCCTTGGTTCTTCTGCCTTGTGACTTGGTACACTAAACTACTAGGTTACACCCAACTTTGAAATGGTTAAACCACGTATTTATCTGTTCGTTTTTTAATTATGAAGACACACAAAAGAAAATAGAAGTGCTGTAGTAATTTTCCGCAAAACTGCATGGCGACATATCTATTCTTATTTTTCATCGTAGATCAAACCCCAAATGTTAGTGTTATAAGCTATCAAGTTAACCGCAGAGCCACTGCATGACAATTAGGCGCCACAGAGTCCACTAATTTCCAAGTACACGAGAAGTGGCCAAAAACATTTGATATGGGAGAAAAGTCCTTAAGTTTGCATGTTTTGAAGTGAAAAAAACTAAATCATAAAAGAAGCCATTAAGGTGAAGTTTGATGAAAAATAAATAAAACGTATTATTTGGTTCTTCATCAACTATGACAATAATGAAAAAAAAAAAGATATTATGGTATCCGACTAAAAATAGGTATATTTTCTTCTTTTGTAGGAGTTCTCCGCTTGTACAGCGATAAGATTACGGATTTACAATGCTAAAATCAAAGGTTCCATTCCCCTCTGTAGACTCAGCAGGTAGCCCGATGTGACTTTGCTATAAAAACACACACACGCACTCTTTTGTAGGATTTATAGAAAGCAGTTATAGAGACAAACTATTAGAAGAATTAGCACCGAGAAAAAAGGACTTATGTGTGTGTGTACAGAATTAAGCACAAAGCTACATAATGGGCAATCTGTAATCTGCTCATCACGGATATCGAAACCCCGTTTCTAGCGGTGTGAGTCCACAGAGGGCTTTAAAAACAAAGGAGAACGTTTTAAAAATTGTCGTTTTTGGAAATAGATTCAAAAAGTAATATAGTGGAAAAGTACACTTCTAAGAGGCTTATTTACGTGAATGTTTTATTTATTTTACAATGAAATATATTCACGGTAATAAAGTTTTAAACAAAAATTATTTTACTAAATTTGGCATAAATGTATATTTATATCTGCTTTACAATAAAACACTATTTTATCTAAGTATCAAGAATAAAATGTTAAAAACAAACCCCAAGTCCTCCATCAGTAGTCTTAAAACAATGTTATTTAACTAAACACAGCAGAAAGAGGAGATTAATCTTTATGTGTGGCACGGATCCGTCTTATTTAACACGATACAATCTGGAGACCCACTTTATATAAACACAATGACGAGAGAACACAGAGCACTGAGACTTTGCAGGAATATTTTTAACGATCAGCACATTAGGATAAATTACAGACCCATATATCTGAAAACAATAAAGGGGAAAAACTGAACTACGACAGTACTACTTATCTAATTCATATGAACTCAACCAAGGGAAGTAACTAAATCATGGTGGTACTACATGTGTAACGTGTATTAACTTGACAAAGAGAAGTAACTGAATCATGGCAGTATTACATATCTATCTCATATGAACTCAAGAAAAGGGAGAAAACTGAATCATGGTGGTTTTACGTATCTATCTCATATGAACTCCACAAAGGAAAGAAAACTGAATCATAGTAGTTCTACAGGCTGATCTTATTTTAAATTAATACTAAATCATGGTAATATCATCTTGCATTGGACACATCAAAGGAAAAGAAAGACAATCACAACAAATATACGGATCCATTACCAATGGAAACGGTATATATATGTAAAAAAATCTGAACCATGGCAAATATGGGATATAGAGCAGATTGAGTCTTTGCAGTATTACAGTCCCAAGTTCCAGGAACAGAACACAGGGCAGAAACAATAACATGTATATAATATTATATACATATATTATATGAACACAGCAAAAGAAACTGACAGAATATTCAGTGCGTTATCAGCATAACTTAAAAGAACACAATGAAAAAAACTAAGCTAATACAGTTCAACAAACGGAAGAAACTTATTCATGATATAGATTCGCTTTGAAAGATGCCGACAGAATATATGCAGTGACATAGAGACCCACTTTACATAGACACAGCATAGAAAGCAGATAGAATGTTGGTTCTTGGCAATATTTATTGATCTTTATTACAAGAACATTACAGACAGATCAATTTATCAATTTGATGTTTCGAGCATACGAATTAGCAATCTTAAGTGCATAACAATGGCGATAAAATATCTTTCTCACAGCTAAAGAGGTTTTTATTTATCTAAACCAAGAATTCTGGTATAAATATACTTAAAGACTTACTTAAATGCTGATAGTTATATATTAAATTATTATTAACAAATATTAACAATGAAATATTTATACCTTTCATAGTTTAATAGTTATTTTTATTTTAACTATGCTGTTATGGATAAATAATGTTATATTAAAGTTAACATGTAAGGCTGAAATCATTTTCTCGAATTGCTGCTCGTAGGAGGTGGCATTAACGTTTTCCTGTAAAACCACGCACTGCACGAGCTCCCGTGTGTTTCCAGTATAAAATACAGTTTTCCCTCATCTGTTCTCCTGATAAACGACAAACATGAATCCTACCACCAGCTTAAAAAACAAACAAACAGGAATCATATGAAGATATGATATGTCGCCAGTGTAAACCGGCATACTGTCTTGTCCAAGTAACATGGTGATGGTGGCGTATTCTGGTTAATATCGATTTTAAGATAGTACTTCATGAAAAACATAACCTAGTTTGTTCAGTCTTCTATTCACTCTTCTTCTGGATAATTTGAAATGAATGTATTTATGACGTTCCTGTCATAAAATTCTGCAAGAATTCTTTCGACCTTGACGAGTTAAACTGACCAAAACACAGACATCTTGGACAATAGTCTTTCGCTATCTACTAGTAGACTTTCCTGGAACAACATCTGCTGTAGTCTTATGACGTTTCAGGATTCTAGATACAGTACAATGAGGGTATCCTGTTCTGGCAAGATCCTTTGGCTTCAAACCATTTCTGGACAGTCGAACAATTTGATGCCCTATAACTTCTGATACGTGACGAGACATGAATCAACATCAAGTAAAGAGAAATTATCTTGACAAAGTGTTGATCTGTTTTGAAAAAATATTACCGAAAGCGCGAACTTTTATACAAAACAGGCGTGCGTGTGTATTTTGGTGAATAAAATGCACAAAAGAATGTTTACAGACCAGAATAACATTTTGTGCAAGTTTGTCCAATCATACGCTGTCTCTTCTTTTATTACTCCAGTATTTATACAATAACTATTCCATGCATATAGACAATAACATCAGTAGAGAACAGTATGCAATAATTTTGACCATGTTTTTAGGTATATATCCCTTGAGCACAACTATAATAAAAGTACCTGTTTTACTTTAATTTTTCAATACAAATCTACAATAAGATTTACCGCTTTCGCTCCTTAACAGCAATAATATTAATACATTGAATTATGTATCGTTTTTACTGATAATGTAATTTAAAAAGTAATATCTCATCTTGCAATATTTGATTATTGGAAATCTAAGCAAGAAAATCTGCATGTAATACGTTCCTTGTTGTTTGTCATCTTCATAATTTAAGTTTTGGAAATACGTATTTTATATCCGTACCGTGTGCTCATGATCACGTTTAACACGTAAAAATTGTACCAGATTGTCATTTAAATATTTTAAAGAGCTTTCCGTGCTTATACGTTTCTCCAAGTTTTAGAACTTGTGTTGATGCTTAGGCAAAATACAATTTCAGTTTTTTCTTCCCAAAAATAAGTCAGTGAAAGTTTTACTTAATTTGTATTTAATTCAAATTAAATTTAATTTAGGATGAAAAATATCTGCAGTTTTAAACGCACACTTATTACTATTACTTTTGGTAAAAATATATTCTTTACAAGAATTTTTTACTTTATCCAAGTTAACAATAAAACCAGATTCTTTTATCAGCGGTCTTAGAATAGCATAATTTAATTAAAAACAGCAGAAAAATTGAGGTCGATAAAAATAACATTTTCATAGTATCCTTCATGTTACTCATAAATAAATAAGGCATACTTAAATATTTTTTGTTTGAATAAGTATTTCGTTTTTTTACACAGACTTTGAATTTAACATTTTATTAACATAAAATTAGATCGATTAAACTCATTTATCTGTAGGGGTTTAATGATATTAAATACTTTTTACTGATTAGATTTCACAAGCAACGCTCAGAAAATAAATCCAGATAGTAAGTGCTCAAAGTACTGATTATAACAGACAATCTGGAACAGATTACAAACAGATTAGTAAATATGGTAGAAATCACAATAGAAAAAAAAATGGAAAATTCACAAACAGGTTAATGACTGTGGTAGTAATCATAATATAGAAAATGGAAACTCACAAACAGGGTAGTGACTATGGTAGTAATCATAATAGAAAAACGGGAAATTTACAAGCTTGCAAGTGACTATAGTAGAAATCAGATGGAAAACGGAAAATTAACAAACAGGTTAGTGACTATGGTAAAACTCATAATAGAGAAAATGCGAAGCAGACACAATTTAGTTTTTTTGGCAGTAATCACAATAGAAGAATATATATACCTACCGAGCTTTCAAATATTTATAACATATGCAAATCTGCCTTGTACAGTTCCGAGAAATGACGCCCAGAAAATGTTGCCAAATGGCAACAGATTTTTAATAATAAAAAGAAATGCATCATTGTTTTGTTAATTTCAGTATCAAAGACAACAGAATGTGATCTACATTGTAGAGCCCATAAAAATGACAAACTTTATCGCAAAATGAACATGAAAGTTTAACTATGATACGTCATACGTTTAAACTAATATGGACATAATATCGTCCTTTAGTAGGCCGAAATTTTTATAAGTAACAATGGCCGATTTGTGAATAATAACATTTCACAGAAAGTACACAATTTATCTGGCGATTCAAGAAAATAGAACTTGAGCGAAAACGCATTACAACCATTTTTATCTGTATTCTATGGATGATTACCCAATTCTTTTAACACAACCATGTGAAACCCGTCTCTATATTTGTAGTATTCTCCAGTAAACGTGATAAAGATGCCTCATCACTTCATTTGGTAAGCTTGTCAGAAAGACACATATGGCAAACTAATTTCATTTAAACAGAAGATTTTTATTGCTAATTTCCTGTAATTGAATTGGCTCGCAGCCTCATTATGTACATACAAGATTGTTTATGTAGGGCTTGATGCTAAACTCTTACGTGTTTCCAGTGTTATTGTAAAATAAAGTTTGTTTTTTATTATTAGTTCAGGGAACTTATTTATAATTTAAATATATATTTCATTCATCAATACAGCTCCCCTTCCCCAGTAGCACAGTAGTATGTGTGCGGACTTATTATAGTACTAGAAACCTCTTTCAATACCCATGGTAGGCAGAGCGCAGATATCTCTTTGTGTAGCTTTGCGCTCAACAGCAACAATAATTCATCAGCATATTGTTGTAACAGTTGCAGAAATATTTAATTTGCGCTTTGATGAGTATTAAATAGGTTCCTTTTTCTAACACCAAATAGTAACCTTAATACAGTAGATTATAAAATACATGTTGAATATGGTGGATGTAAAAACTGTACTGTTTAATTCTGATTAATTTGTACACTGATGGCCAAAATCTTAAGGCTAATGAACATAAAAAAAAAATATGTATTTTGCGTTGTTAGACTCAACCACTTATTTTAGTAGAGCTTCGAAATATCAAAATAAGAAAAGGGAAAATAAAAACAAAACTTTTTTTCAGCATTTAATAGAAAAAATGTGAACACTATGAAGTTAGCCTAAATACTAGCTGGTCAATAGTTTAAGACCACACTGAAACGAAGGGTTAATCGGTAAACACGTAACGAAATTTAGTCATTTGTGTTCAAGCATTAGGGTTGTTAACATCTCCCACTGACATCTCCTGTGTTACATTGGGCAAAGGCTAAAACGTTGACAGAGTTTGAACGTGGCAGAATTGTCGATCTGCAAAAGCAAGGTTTCTCTCAACGTGCCATTGCTGGTGAGATTAAACGTAGTAAAACTGCTGTTGCAAATTTCTTAAAAGACCTTGAGGGATACGGAACGAGAATTTCAAGTGATCGGCCCAAGAAAATTTCGCCGGCGTTGAGCAGGAGAATGCGACGGGTTGTCCGGCAAGACACCAGCCGATCGTCGAATCAGATTAAAGCCCTTACGGACGCAGAATGCAGCTCAAGAACAATAAGACGGCATCTACGAGAGAAAGGCTTTAGAAACCGTAAACGTCTTCAAAGGCCACGCCTCCTTTCACACAAAGAAACAGCTCGGTGAAACTTTGTTGAAAAGCACTAAACATGGACGTAGAAAATTGGACGAAGGTTTTATTCTCTGATGAGAAAAAATTTAAGCTGGATGGTCCAGATGGCTTCTAACGTTACTGACACGATAATGATATCCCACCGGAGACATTTTCTACACGACACAGTGGAGGAGGTCCCATCATGATCTGGAGTGCTTTCTCCTTCCATGGAACAATGGAGTTTCAGGTTATACAGGGGCGTCAAACAGCAACTGGCTACAATGAAACGTTGAAGAGACCATCCTTATTGACAGAAAGCTCTCGCTTGTGTAGAAATGACTGGATTTTTTAGCAGGACAACGCTGCAATCCACAATGCCTGCAGGACAAAGGACTTTTTCATGGCGAATAACGAGATTCTTTTGGACCATCTAGCATGTTCGTCTGAACGTAACCCCATTAAAAATGTTTGGGGGTGGATGGCAAGGGAAGTCTATAGAAATAGACGTCAATTCCAAACAGTGCATGATCTTCGTGAAGCCATCTTCACCACTTGGAATAACATTCCAGCCAGCCTTCTGCAAACGCTTATATCGACCATGCCAAAGCGAATGTTTGCAGTTATTCGCAATGACGGCCGTGCAACTCACTACTGAGACCTTTGTTGGGCATTTTCTACCCTGTTTAGGACTTCTTTTGGTATGGTCTTAAACTTGTGACCAGCTAGTATTTATGCTAATTTCATAGTGTTCACATTTTCCATATTAAATGTTAAAAAGGTTTTTTTATTTTCCCCTTTTCTTATTTTCATCTTTCGAAGCTCTACTCAAATAAGTGGTTGAGTCTAACAACGCAAAATGCATATTTTTTTTTATATTCATTTGCCTTAAGATTTTGGCCAGCAGTGTATTTTCATGAATATAGGAATAATAATAATAACAAACCATACATACCTTTGCATAAAATATACTGTTTTTTTTTTCATACCTTGTTAATAAATCTATACGTCATTGCTTTTCTTTTGTGTATTATTGTGGTTCTGAATTTGTCTATGTGAGTAATCACTTCTTTCAGCACCAACAGTGTGTGTTTTCTTATAGCAAACCTCCATCGACCTATCTGTTGTGTCCACCGAGGGGAATCGAACCCCTGATTTTAGTGTTGTAAATCCTTAGACTTACCTCCGTACCGGGGGGAAGGGACAACAGCACCAACAGAATTTGTAACAGTTGGTGAACAAATATTTATTTTATTGTTGGAATGAAGTAATTCATTTACAGTACAATGCGGAAAATTAAAAAAAAAATTCAACTGCCGTTTTTTTTAACCCCCGCTATTACAGCGGTAAGTGTGTGGATTTACAACGCTAAAATGAGGGGTTCGATTCACCTCGGTGAGGTCAGCAGATAGCCCGATGTGGCTTCGCTTATAAGAAAAACACACCCGTTTTCTTTTGTAAATCTTTGTTATTTCTCTATTTCTGATTTACATTGAACATACAATGTACCCTGCAACATAGTCTAAAAGAATACTTTTTTTTTGAAATCGAAACTATACACTTTTTTGCAAACGCAACTACATGAACTAATGTCGGATATTCCAGTAGTGTATGTTTATGAAACCACATACTTTATACGTGAGAAGTGATCAATAAAATTACAAATAGTAAGCCGCCTTTCAACTATACAAAACTATACTTCATATTCTGTGTTTCTTATTTCAAAGAAATAAACTTCAATAGAAAATTCTAATACAACACAATCTGATCAGCCTGTGTGGTGGCGCTAATTAGGTGGGGTAAAATCACGGACTCGTGTCTTCAATTCAGCTTCTGTTAAGCCCTTCCTATATACAGATCAATGATTTTGACAATCAGTAAACACCTGTGCACTTTGTCTTGCTTTTCCGCTTGTTTTCAATATTTTATTTTGGCCAAAAAGCTGAAAGAAACACTGTTTAAAAGACAAGACGGATTAAGTGAACTGTATTCACTCTGAATGAAAAATGTTTTCACTGATACAGGCTTAATATAACACATTATATCGAAACTTTAACAAGATATTATACAGCTGGAGCTTTTATTTATTTTACATCGCTATTGATGTTGCCTTTAAGCTTTTACTTAGTTATTCTACCATTGGGCCTTTATTTGTACATTAATTGGAGAAAAAGTTGCTATAGCTGTTGAAGATGTGACTCTAGGTAATATTGATTCTCAAGATGCTGTTAATACTATCGAATAGTTTTTTCTTGTACACTACTTTCTTGATTTTGATGGTGTAATAAGGCAGCATCCTGATAACACTTTGTACCAGTAAGCTTCTTTTCGTGTTCCGTGTGTTTCTATACAGTAGAGCTCAGTTCTTAGAGTAGTAAGTCAGCTTATGTTTTGCTTTAAATGGAAAAAAAAAGGGTCTCTGCTATATTTTCTCCACATCTCTCATCTATCGTTTGGCAGACCACACGTAACTAGTTTTCTGTTATCGCCCATGTTAATTAGCAAATACCATTATGAGGTTTTGTTTGTTTAGACTTAAGCACGAAGTTATACATTGTGCTATCTGTTCTTTGCCCACCAAAGGTATCGAAACCTAGTTTTTAGCAGTGTAAGGCTGCAGACATACCGCTATACTACTGGGGTCCCTTATGAGGTAGATTTAAGACGTAAACTTTCTTCTGACTGAAACTCGAATCTTTTCATTTAGGCAAGCAGTACAAGTTGTGTTTTGCGAGTTGAATTTCGCCATGTTTATGTATTCTATACGTAAGTTCCATTTTATCCTTTTTTATGTTATTATTATTTAACAACACTGATAACAGAGGATTTCTTCCTCAGTCAAAGATAAAGTAATGTTTCTGAGTAGCAGAGCAAGAAAAACCCAATTCCTGTAATTGCTTCTTGGAATGTTGCACTAACCACTGAAAAGTTCAAACTCTGCAGAATACAAACATAAAATTTATATGATAGTAACACATATCAGTCGGGAGTTATGAATAATCAAAGAGACACAAAGTTTCAGACCAGTAACGGTTAAATACACACACTAACTGATTACATCTTTTCAGATTCTTAAAGCACGTTATGCAACCTTTCTGGTTGAGGTTGGTGATCTTCTTCTTCATCTTCTGATCTGGCGGAATGTTACTACTGCTACTACTATGACCTGTTGTTGAGTGCTGCCACAACCTAATTGGGCTGTCAAAAAGTCCATCGTGATTGTATCCACAGCGGCTACAGAGATTGCAAATCAAAAGTCTCGGAATCTTGCGCATGCAGGTAATGAAGGAAGTAATGATGATAGATGATGACAACTGAAGTAACAGTCAGCAAGGCTTGAAGCTACACGCTGAAGATTTACTGGGGTCTGTCTGAAAAATAGAACAAATGACGGGCGAAGAAGACTTACGTATTGAGCCCGTGGTTACAGAACAAGACGCGTATTCATTAATTATGGGATCTCTGCCGATTATATGCCCAATAATAATTCGGTCAGTTGTAGTTCAATTTTGAAATTCTAAAGTGCAATCGTCATATCTCATTGTATGATACATGCTCTATTAGTTTGAAATCGATAAAACCTGGATTTTTCTCGTCTGATCTCTTCCATCACTCTGGTTGATAGCGAAATCCTGTGTTAAAGTGTTTAATTTGTATATTTATATCAATACATATTTTTGTTATAATTATTATCTTTGCTTTTTTAGTACTGAATTTAGGATTAACCTAAACCTCATAAGTGGCATAAACCTTGTAAGATATTATTGGAATTCAGGCCGAAAATATCGTAACAGAGACGGTATCAAAACGAGAGAACTGGCACTGTCTGGCCGTTTAGGTGCTCGACTCGCAGTCTGAAGAACACCTATTCAATTCCTCGTTATCCAACATGCTCTTGCACTCAGCTGCGGGGGTGTTATATTGTCATGGTCAATCTCACTATTCATTGATCAAAGAGTATCACAAGAGTTGGCGGTGGGTGATGTTGACTAGCTACTTACCCTCTAATATAGCACTTTTAAATTAGGGATAGTGCAGATAGTCCTCGTGTAGTCTTACCCGAAATTCAAAACAAAATAAACTCAAATAAGAAAACAACGTATTGTAATAACCACAAGTAAAAAGGTAAGAGAAAAATATTACATTAGTCGTATTTATTACTAGGTTGATCTTCAAATCTGATCGATACTGACATTGAAAAGAATTTATTATAACTTTAAAAAATATTTTTAAATGTTTCTCTTGAAAAAGTTTGTTGCTTGTTGAATTTCGCGCAAAGATACACGTGGGTTGTCTGCGATAACTGCCCCTAACTCTGAAGTTATTTATCATGATTTGTTAGGGACCACTTTGTTGGCACCAATTAACGTACATGTTAACGTAAACATGGAGACCTGTGGAAAGTTGCAGAACATTTGTATACTATATCATACTTTTTCCTCCAATTTCTGCCTTCCAGCGGTACAGCGGTTTGTCTGCGGACTCACTCTGCTAGAAAGAGGGATCGATACTCGTGATGGTGGTGAGTAAAGCACAGATAGCCCATTGTATGGTTTTATGCTTAAATACAAGCAACTAATCTTCAACTTCTATTTTCAAATCTGCTCATTTGATAAGTATTTTATCACATTTGATATGTACTTAATACTATTATTCACGTCAGTAGTCTTTTTAATGGTACTACCCTTGGAAATACATTTGCGTTATCAGCCTATATTTTCCTTTCTGAGGGCCAGTTTTTAGTTCATCCTTTGAGACCTGTTACAGGAATTAACGTAAATACCAGATATTATCGCATTTTAATTAGATCAGTGAACAGAATAAAGATGCATTATCGCGTCTACATTAAAATCTATTTACAATTTAACTTTACAGAGTAACATAATATAAAATGTAACAACGATTGTGATTCGGGGCGCTCGACTCGCAATCTGAGAGTCGTGGGGGCGTTATTATGTGACAGTCAGTTCCACCATTCGTTGGTAAAAGAGTACCCTAAGAGTTGACGTTGGATGATGATGACTAGCTATCTTCTTTATAATCTCACACTACTAAATTATGGGCGGCTAGCGCAGATAGTTCTCGTGTAGTTTTGCGCGAAATTAAAAAAACAAACTGGCTGCTGATTTTTGTACCATCCTCTTCTTCTTCATTGAGCCTTCTTGCATATCTTTCTCAAAAGTGCGGCTTATGTCTCTTATTTTGAAATCCTACATAGAACTCTTTTATGTTTGTTAAAAATCTTCATTTATAATAATTAGCATTATACACTGGTGATAAACTTTAAGTTCATAAATTTAAAGAACAAAACGTTTGTTTATGATATTAACCAAATGTTTAATTAAATAACCTTCTTGATTACGTTCTAATGTATTCATGAAAAGTAACCTGAATTCGTGTTCACGTTTAACTGTGAATTTAATACGTTGGTGTTTATTGTTTAACTACGCAAGGAATTCTTTAACATGGTTTTACAAATAAAAATGTTATTGCATCTATCTCGTTTTCTTATAATTAAGTCAGTATGTTCAAGATCAATAAGAGCTTTATAGTCCTTATTTTTAAAATTATGATCATAAAGAAGAGTAAATCAAGACTACTAGCATGAATTCATATTATATAAAATGTTTTGTTACTATCAAAAGATGCAGAGAACACAAAAAAGGAAGAAGATAAATGTCAACCTTCAGTGTTTGTTACAAGTTTGAAATCTAAAGCATAAGTTAATGATCTTTTTGCTTTTTTTTAAGGTCATTAAGTTGATAAGCAGACAAATTAGTAGGACGCCATCTGGTTTGTTTAAAAAATAATAATATGTTGAACAGACAGTATTGATTTAATTTACGAAACTGGTAAGTTTTCTATTACGATAAAACGATATTAGAATCCTTATTAACCAAATTTTTCAAATAACTGAAAGACAACCTAGAAAGAGCATTTTTCGACATTGATTAAATCTTTTTGTCGTATATTAAAAAAACTTTATTTTTGTTTCTTTACTTGATTTTGACCGACAATAAATTTGAAAATTTAAAAAATAAAAACAATAATATTTATATTGTTTTAACCTTTAAATTTTGTGAACAAAGAAAACTCTAAGTTTTTTGCGTGTTTGTTTGAAATTAAGCAGAAAGCTACACAGTGGACTATCTGTGCTCTGCCCACTAAGGGTATCGAAACTCGGTTTCTAACGTTGTAAAACTCTATGCAACAAGTAAACATGATTTCCTTCTGTTATGAAAATCAACAGATCTTGTCTTTCATTTTTTAATTAAAATCTGAACGAAATGTCTGCTTATAAAACTAACGTAGATGAAAATTTTATCTTGTAAAGTGTCATCAGAAACAAAAGAATAATTAAATAAAGGATAGTTTTAAACTATTCTTAAAATATAAATTAGATATTACGTCAAATTTTATAAATATTCTCTTATCCATCTATTTTGAATTTGAGTGTATACATGTAAAACAGAAAAAAATAAGCTAAGTAGATGTACAAATACGATCTGGTAATTAATTAAAACTGAATAACTGAGAAGCAAAATTACTCGAAAAGAGACTAAAATTTAATAATTAGCTCATCCGTGTTTCTCTTAATAGTATATGATCCAAAACAGCATAGAACAGGAAAGAATTACAATCCAAGTGTTTGAATATCCCATGTTCTTGAGCTATAAATTTGGTTGGTCATACACGTAAAATAAAGCAGAACATTAAAATTGTTTGTAAGAACGCCATCACTAATTATAAAGTAAAAATATTAAATTGATTTATGTGCCCATTATATGAAAAGAAATTTGATGCTTCCTTGAAATAAATGTTAAGAAAAAAACATACATTTTTTTCCAAAAACGTTAATTGCACTTTAAAAAGTATTTTTTAAAGGTATCAAGTTCACCCCCCCCCACCCTTGGTCAGCGGTATTTTCCCTTATTTACAACGATGGAATACGGGGCCTAATTCTTCACAGTGAATTAGTATATAATGAGTTACCTTGCACTAAAAACAAAAATAAAAAAGAGTATTATGATGTTAAAAATGATCGAAATTCAATTTTGTATAGAAGCAAACAAAATGAGACTAAATGAAAAAAAATATACAGCAAGATTTCAACAGTTGGTTATCATAACGGACTCGATGTAGCTAAAATTATAGTTGCCCAGATGGAGAGTATTTCTCAACCTTAGATGATTATTCGAACAAGAGGAAAACACTTAATCACGCCTGTCATGTCCATGTAGTTAGGGCGCTCGACTCGCAATCTGAGGGTCGCGGGTTCGAATTCTCCTCATACCAAACATGCTCGCTCTTTAAACCGAGGGAACGTTATAATGCGATAATCAGTTCCACTATTTGTTGGTAAAAGAGTAGCCTAAGAGTTAACAGTGAGTGGTGATGACTAGCTGCCTTCCCTCTAATCATACACTGCTAAATTAGGGACTGAGACCACAGATAACCCTCGAGTAGCTTTGCTCGAAATTCAAAAACAAATAAACCAAACAAAAAGGAAATAATTCTGAAATGGATAGGCAATTAAAAAGGTGAAACAATAGTAAATGAAACAATTGAAACCCAAAATTACCAAACTTGCTCCTCAACAACAACGGTTATAAATACAAATACAGAGCGGTAGCAATACTAGTGCTATTAGAATTTCATTATAAATATTGTTGGACTTCTTGGTCTGTCTATCTATATGTAATCACGCCTGTAGTACGTAACCGTTGACACGCATATATCATATTATTTAAAGTGAAGGATGACGTTTATCTGGGAAATATACAACATATAATTTGGAAGGAGTTGGGTTATTATTGTCACACTCTAAATGCAGTAGGATTATTTTTAACTGTTCTTCAACTTCATTACTTGCCACTATTTAAGATAATTTTGGCGTAGAAGAAGTACATTACTTTGGAGAGAGCTCTTATTTTAGTACTTTTTAACCTTTTGAGTTAATTTTAAAACATTGAACTTCTAGATATACCTAACAACCTTTCTCTTGTTATATTCTGTAGCAGATCATAGAAGAGGGTACATTTCTGCCATAAGTGTAATTCTTGAACAGGAAGTTTGGTAATTTGTTGGTTTAAAATTCTTTATTTGTCTTTCTCTACACTTTCCTATCGACTTTTTTGATATATGATGCATATTAATAAAATTTTCGAAGAACATTTTATTAAAGACGACATTGAATTACCTTATGTGGTGTTGCTACAGGGCAGGCCAAAAACACCCCATTACAGGCCTAATTATGGTATTAATTACCTTATTTATGTGGTATTCAAATATTGAAAATTTTATTATTTTTATTAGTATATAGATGTGTTTTTATTCACTACTTAGTTTTATTAACAAGTCTGAAATAAATGAATTTGGAACTGATGGATTAGAAGGAACGTAGATTTTCAAAAATATCTATCGCCAACAGCTGGATTACTCTTATCTGGAAGACTAACACGATTTGATTTTCGATCTTATAACGTATTCACAGCTCCAGGTGAAACATTTTTTACAGGCGCACTTTCAGGACAAAATAATTTGGCCACCCTTTCCTTGTGGATGACCGCCTCGTTTATTGGACCTAAAACCAGCTCCTTTTTCCTAAAGTCATGCGTGTACCTTGGGAAAACTCGAACAATTCCAGGTCTCCAAGATGCACTTGTCCGGGAAGTGATCAGCATACCAGGTGAAACATGTTGTGTTGTGAGATACACTTGTCTGGGATTTGACCAGCATGCAAGGTGAAACATGGTGTATTGTAATATGCACTTGTCTGGGAAGTGACCAGCATGCCAGACGAAATGCGTTGTGTTGTAAGATGCACTTGTCTGGAAAGTGACCAGCATACCAGATGAAAAGTGTGATGTTTTTGCTGTAATATTTGTTGTCTCATGGATGCAGGAACATTTCGAACAGTTGCTGTAATTGATGAAACATTAGCTCGTAATCGTGTGCATCTGCATGATACCCCTAACAATGCTGTAAAACTTCACTTTCCTGTGTTATACCGTTTGTGAGATATGATGTGCTGAAAATCGAAACTTTCTTTATAATTGCCTTGTATAGTCATTTTACTGCCTGTTTACGCAAATTGTACAGCTTGTATATTTTATTTATAGTGTAAATTTCAAGCAATATACTTAGTAAAATGAAACTAATGCTCTAAAATAGATCCACCTTAGTACTTACCATTTAAGAAAACTGTCTTTAAAAGAGAACAATATCCATTTTCACCTGATGTTTTTGTTACGAATATATCCATTCTCAACAAACGTTAGACTAAGCAAAGATATTGATTAACTCACATTTAAGTAGCAAATATTGTTAACAGAAAATAAATCTTTGAAACTGTGTATCAGCAGGTAATTATTCAATTTAGGTTGTTTAATGCCTTGAAATGGTTTTGATACAATTTGTCTGTCTAACCACTAGCCACAGCTTCACCGTGAAGGCCGATGGATCGTGTAACAAGCGTAAAGTAGTTTGCAGATAACACGTCGAGCTACTAATTATAGTTTCTTCGTGAAGATCTGTGGATAGTAAAATGAGCCTAAGGTAACTTAAAGATGATGATTCGAACTACAAGCCATAGCTTTGTTACGAAGGTCTGTGAAAACGTGTCGTGTGGATACTATATCCCACAGGAAAAGTGGAGTGTTAACTTTATTCTTGTAACCCCCTTCCCCCTCGTAATCTTGCACATATCACCATACACACTAAACCACAAATCCGTTAATCAATCCTTTTTTATGACAAATGGTTCACAAACCAATTTATAGACCAGGAAGTTTGTGGGTTATGTCTTTAAATTGTTGTAATTAGTTCTAATGTTAACCAGGACAGGATATTTAAGTTTACTTATTTCATTTGAGCATTTAAGTATATAAAGTTAAATATGAATTAATTTATTGCATAAGGTTTAGCATGATCTCAAGTTTAAGACGCTCAACTCACAATCTATAGGCCACGGGATAGAAACTCGTCGTTGAGATTACTCATCCGTTTCGGTCGTGACGGTTAACCACACTGTTAATTTGTAAAAGAGTAATCTAGAAATTGATAGTGGGTAGTGTTGACTAGCCACTTTCCTTCTAACCTACCACTTCAAAATTAGGGATAGCTTGCAGATATAGTCCTCGAGAAGCTATGCACGAAAATTCAAAAAGTTATGTTATTGCATCTATTACGTAGATTTTTGTCATACTAAATTGCAACTTCCAGAAATTAGGATAGGTCTTTATTTGGGATAATGATACTTATATTGATAAGATAGAAATAGTATAACGTATAATTGTATTTTTGAAAACAAAATTACGTCCTGAAAATGTCTACAAAAATATCTTCATTGCTAAATTATTACTATCTATATCGATATTTCTTTTATTTTGCCATTCTCAATGTAATTTTTTTTTGTAAACTTAGTTCATTTTATCGTTTTAAATTGCATAAATACCATATTATGAAAGAATGTAAGGGAAAACAGTATGAAAAAAACAATAGCCTAACACTTGAAAGCGTTAAGACCTGCATTACATACAATAATAAAATAGCCCATTTTGTGTACAATAGTATTTAAAGATATATGAGATTTTGTGTGTCGTAAGCACTGAAATACTTTTTCTTTGTTACTCTGCAGTATTATATCTTTTCTTTCCGTTTTGAATGAATAAATGTGTTACATAAGCCTGGAAATACAATATTTTTTAAATATGTAATATGGAAAGGAAAGATTTATAGATGGATAAGTGTTTTATAACTAAATCAAAAAGTGGTGAGCTTTTATTTTTTTAGAAAAAATTTAGGTACAAGATTCAAGCTTTTAGAGGGTAAGTTACTATTTATTTGAGGCTCTTTTCGCATATACGCACTCTAGTTTTACATTTCGGTGAGTACATTGTTACTTCTTATAAATGAAATCAGCATCATGGAGTTGTGCATTTTCTGTTGCAGAACAATTAGATAAGCACACTTTTATGTACTATAATTTATCTCGGAGGGTCTCCGATTTATCATGTTATGCGCGTTACGTAGTACGATTTCAAATAACCGGAAATTTTACCTTAGAACTTAATTAAATGTTAATATGCGTCAAAGTTATTATATTTACCAACAAGATAGATACACACAATTATGTTTATTAACAAAAGTATATTTTAATATACAAACAGCAATACAATTTATAATAAAGGTTATTACCAATGGTTATTAAAAATATTAGTTTATATACAAGAGTTTTACAAATTTGCAAGCTATATTCTATCTGGTCTAGAACTGAATATTTTTATCGACTGTCAAGGACTACGAGAAGCAAATTAATTATAAGTTGATATTATTACACTTCGCTAAAGGTTATGCTATCTTTTCTTGGCTGGCCTCACATGCTTACCAGCTCACTTCTTACCGAGGAAGATGTTTAACGTTCTCGTAGAAATAATAACGTCTAACTATAATTTGCTGAGGTTGGACGGTTTGTAACGTTCGAAATCTATCAAAATTCCTGGTCAAATTCTGTAAATTTCCAATTGATAAGCTTTTATCACAGTTATAGCTTCTTAGGCTTATAATATACTGACTGTAGTTGACTAATAAATATTCTATAACTGTCTCTCGGCTAGATTTTATACCAGTTAGGTAAGGTTCTCGATTGTTCAACAGTATTCGAAGACACGCTAGAGTTTTCGCAAAACTTATATTTTATTCTTGCGCTCGAGAATCTTCTACAAAGTTAGAGAACAGGCAGGACTTACAACACACACACACACACACACACACACATATATATATATGTCGTTCCCTCATTTCATGGAACATGTTCAGAAAATTTGTTGAATATTCTTGGCAAAAAACATACGTTAGATTATGGTTTACTATCAGTGTATAACAAAGTTGTGCGAGGCATTGTTTCCATGATGCAAATCTGATGAGGACCGATGTACTTACTACATGTACATGTTGGATCGAAAACGTATACCGACACTGGAATAAAAAAAATATTCCTATTTCTGTTATATACTGAATATATACAGTCATATATAAATAACAAACTTCTTGAAGTCTTGCTGTTAAACAGTAGATGCTCTTGGTCAAGTGTCCAGTTTACACTTGGCCAACTACTGCTACCAAAATCTTTACTCATAAAATAATATTACATTAGAAATATTCTTTCTTCAACATTAAGCTGTGCCACTTTAGTATATAAAATGACACTTGCATTAGTCAGTTCATTTCAATGCCCCTTGGTTACAACACTTACTCTCTTATTTTATGACTTCATATAGAATATGGGATATTATACGGTAAAATTAAAGAATGTTTAGGAATATTTGTTTTGTCTGATGTACTTTTATGGGTTAGTTATGAGTATGTGTTCTCTTATATCGATATACATTTTTAGGGGCATCCTATGCAGCATGTTGTTGCTTATTAAGTGTTAACGTATTACATCCATTAAGACCTGTGATGGATAGATGCTAATCTATTATGTAAGTTTACGTTAGTTTTAAATTAAAGGATTGCTTGTTTTGAATTTCGCGTAAAGCTACAAGAGTGCTAGCCATACCTAATTTAGCAATGCAAGACGAGAGGGAAGGCAACTAGTTATCACTACCCACCGCCAAATCTTGAGCTACTCTTTTACTAAAGAATAGTGGGATTGATTGTTATGTTATAACGCTCCACGGCTGAAAAGGCAAGCAATTTTGGTGTGACGGGTATTTGAACTCGCGACCCTCAGGTTGCGAGTCGAGAGCCTAACCACCTGGCCATGCCGGACCTTAAATTGCAGGAAAAACTTTTAATGTGAAAATTTAAGTTCTAATTACGGATAAAATAAGTAATTGTGTTTTCTGAAACCACTAAAGTTTAAAAAAAATAACCGCAAAGTTCTGTTAGGTTTACTTAGCATGGTCTAGTGGAGACATTCGTCATAGCATATTATGTCTGTCAATAATTGTTTACTGAAGTTCTAAACGTTTTAAATCTTATTGTTTATTAGGTGTTGATAGTAACAGATTTAATATTATTTTAATATATGTTTGTTTCAGTTTAATATATGTATATATACAGTTTAATATATGTATAAATACAGTTTAATATATGTATATATACAGTTTAATATATGTAACTTATATTGTTAAATGTATATTGGACAAGTCCCGCCTGTTCTTTAAATTTGTAGAAAATTAACGAGTGTAAGATCAACAGTATATGTTTTACAAAAGCACTTTTTATATTTTTGCCAACCAACTGTCGAGAACATCACCTTAAAAATTTATAAATTCGACACACCGAGAGACAGTTTAATATTATTGTTGGGTTGCTAATGTACTGTCAACTCCGGAAACTATAAATGTGATAAACGCTTATTAATTGGAAAACTACAGATATTTGACCAGGAACGTTTATAGATTTCAAACATTACAAACCGTTCAACTACAGAGAATTAACTTCGGACGTTAGTATTTCTACGAATACATTAAATATCTTGATCGGTAAAAGTCAGCTTGTAAGGGTGTGAGACTAAACAAGAATTAAACTAGCTATCTTAAGCGAGGTGTAAAAATATCAACTCAGAATTCGTTGTTCGTCATGGACCTGGATCGTCGATAAACTATTCAGTTCCAGAACAGATGGAAGGCTCAATATTGTTCGTAAGTTTGTAAAGCTTTTGCATATAAACCATTATTTGTAAAACCGTTGTTAGAAATTGTATTGTTGTTTGTATATCAACACATATTTGTGTTAAGAAAGACAATTGTAATATCTTGGTGGCAAATATCATAGCTTTAATATATATTGGCATCCAAGTTAAAATTTCTCGTTATTTGAAATCTTAAGACGTAACGTACGTAACGGAGATTCGTCTGAGATAAATTATAATACATAACGTGATGTATTATACTTGTTTGGACTTTTTGGATAATAATAGCTAAAGTTTTTAAATACTCTGAATCGTATTGTTTAATTAGGTATTGATGTATTATACCTGTTCAGTATTGCTGAATAAAACGAGTTGAAGTTTTGAATATTATAAATCGTTTCAAACTTTACGTTTTTATGATTATAACTATAAAGCATTGTTGCTAGGTAAAATATGCGTATTATGAATAACATTGAATAATATGAATAATAAGTAATATGTCCTGATTAAATTTTGTTTATTAGTTATTACTCTTGTATTTTACCTAAAGTTTTTTTAAAATTAAGTGGTGCCTATAAAGAAACGTTAATCATTGTTACCCTGTAATAGCTCATCTATTTTACCTAACGTTTTAAATTAGCAGACAGACACACACGTTATTCTGACGATAAGTGAGAACTCGTTTTATGACAAGAATAAGGCTGATAAAGAAGGGATAAATATCTATTCCTAGATAATGTATTTTACACAACACTAAATCGTTTGAAATGTGTATTTCATTCAAACTTCATGCTATGAAATGAGTAAGCACGTACGACATTATCATGTAAATACACACGATAATGGTTATCTAGTGTTCAAAATTCGTTCATAAGTTTTGATAAAACAAAAATAAAGTTTCGTGCCTACGCAGTGATGGTAATGCACGCAACATATACAGGGCTTTATTAGCATAGCTAAAAAAATGTGTTTGTAGAGTGTAAGTAACACAGATTTATGTATCAGTGAACATAACAAACTCACAATGTACTTACTGCCAATGTGGTTTTTATGGTCTTTCTAATGTTTATTTTTTCTGTTAAACACTTATTTCAAATCTTGAATAATTATGGAAGCTATAGTCACCTTGTATAAATAAAAGAAGAAAAAGATTACGGTTATCTTAATATTCTAAGTGTTACTGTGCTGATTGTGTAGATATTTCATGAAAAACTTGCAACACTGTTTGGAAATCTAAACTTTTACCCTAAACTTAAATAAAAGGTTTTAATAATGTCAAGTTTATAATTATTAGTTTTTAATCGTATAAAGAGAAATATACGGAATTTCTTTGTTTTCGAAAATTTTCCTTTTTGGTTTTATAATCTAGTTGTATTCATCCATTTGTGTTGTCTTTCAACTAACCCTGAAAAAGCCGCAAATCCGAAACGCTGGTTTAAATAAAATATATTCTTTAATATTTATTCGGAGAGTAAAGGTCATTTATACTTAACTTTTATCAAAATCCATTTGTGTTGTTGAATGATTGGCTTCCAGACGGCAAATTCTTCTGATGCTTTCTAATTGCAAAATTCGACTTTCGGGGCTTAACTTTAGAATTAAAGGGTTATTATGAAAATGAGTTGTTACCCAGTTATCGTGTTATTGACAAGTTTGTGTTTACGTTTTACAGAATTATTTCCAGAAATATCTGATTATTATGGAAAACTTTTTTGATATTTTGCTTTCTAAGAGTGGGTCTTAACCTGCTGTTGTTGGTATAATGCTGCATAGAACAATATTATCGTGATAACGACACACTAATACAGATTAAAATAATAATGCAATTTAGAACGGTTTTTAGCTCTAGGTTTCAGAGCTGAAGAGTCAGATTTCCGATCTGTACGATAACTCATAACATTCCCCGCACTTTTTAATGTATGTGTTAAATGACTGACAATAGTTCCTTTAACATGTATGGGGGTGGTAGGGTGCTGCGCACTGGTTTGGTTCATATTTCGCGAAAAGCTACGCGAGGGATATCTGTATTAGCTGTCCCTAATTTAGCGATAAAAGACTTAAGAGAAGGAAGCTAATCATCACCACCCACCGACAGATCTTGGACTACACTTTTACCCACGGCTGAATGTTCGAGCATGTTCGGAGAAACGGGGATTCGAACACGCAAACCATGGATTGTGAGTCGAGCGCCCTAACCATCTGGCCATGCCGGGCCACAACTGATTGACAGCTTTACATCTAGTCAGTAGTTCAAAAAAAGATTTTAAAAGTGAATCACTGAACACAACTGTTTACACACCGAACAGACATTTTATTAGGAACTTACACATATATTTCACACTCTCAATTTTTCTTATACAAAGTAACCTGATTATTTTATTTACTGAAAGAATGCTTGAGCTCCGTATTATTCGAAATTGCTCGAGAAAACATATGATTTGCTTCACTTGTTCACAATTTGATTGAACATCTTGCCTCAACTTTAAGCCATCGCTATCTTAGCTATTCACCGACATTAGCAAAGCAACTACAAGTCACTATTCTCAACGAATTGGTCACCGACGGACAAAACACTCTCGGAATCTTAAGGAATGTATGTCAAGCTAAGTTCAAGCCATTAACATTGCAAAAAAATATTCCTATTCGATGTCAGGTGAAGCTATAAATGAAGTTTTTTGTTAGTATATTTCTAGTTATGTATATGCACCATGAGACAAACTAGAAAATAAAGATTTAAGGATGTAATAACTAAGAGATTATTCCAGTAATGGAATTAATAGGAATTTTATAAAGAATACACCTCACTAATTAACAGTTATTTTGTTGTCAGAAGAAGGGATGATGGCTTATCATTTATATATATCTGCAATAGTTTTGTTACAAAACATGAATATTTATAGACTTTTTGTGGAACAAATTATTTAGAAAAAAACTGTATAACATTCTATATAAAGTAAGCAATAAAATAAATTTACTATTTAAAACAATAATTTAAAATCATGATCCTTGATGCTCGAGAAGTGTTTTAAAAATAGTTGAATCTCTGTAAACGTGTTTTTGTTATCAGAGAAACCGTGATCAAAGAAGAAATAAATACTAAAATAGGTTAGAAGTCAGTCATGAAATCAATGTGATGTTTTTAAAGTTTTATAAATATACATGACCTTTTATTGTAGCCACATTTCTGTAAATATTGCTGTATTCAGACTTTGTTACTTAACAACTATCTTTTCTATTCCATAATTGTGATACTGATATCAAATCTAAGGAAAATCTACACATACGAATCCTATACATTTGAAAACGTTAAAGAAGTTGATAAAACAAATATAATTTTTTCAAATATGTAGCATACATTTTTTATTCGAAGGAATACATCTGTGAAGCTTTAAAGAATAGTCATTTAACTTGAACCAAGTAAATGTACCAGCAAACAAAAGTGTTAAAAGCAAACACTCATTGTAACGTTTCTTTCTTCTTGCATTCTCACATGAAATGGAGTTCTTTGCTGTGTGTAACCGTGAAGCAATATCACCTTATAAACTTTAACAAAGGTTTATTTCTTCCACTTGGAGTAAGGTATTTCCACATTGTTTACTTTCGAACGATCTATGAACATATTCAAAACCTAGAGGAGCCCAATTATCTGAAAATGTTTATGTGCACGTTTTGTTTCCTTTCAAAAAACGACTTCCCTAGAGAACAATAAAACAATGTCAGGTAGTTTGAGAAGATGTCCGTGACGTGGATCGGATAAGCATAAACATCTCTTTTACAGCTTGACCTACGCCTGAAAGAACAACACTGATCAGAGGGAAAAAGAAGTAAAGCAGAAAAGCCATATTAGTGTTTCACTTGTCTTCGCTTTCTTACATTAACTTTGCTCCATTAGACATAACTCGTCGAACAACTCACTCCAGTCTCAATCAATACAAACAAGACCAGGCCGATTACTACGAAACCCGTGATTTGTTGTATTCATAGTAAGTCAGTAACTAAAGACTGTGTTGGTTGAGTATTTTTAATATTATGTTAAGAGACGTTTACTTTTGCACCTATTAAAGAAAGCGGGAATAAAACAATTTCCAACTCTAGCTTGAAAATAACTTGTTCTGATTCTTGGTACTTTTAATAAAGGTTAACTCTTTAGAGTGTAATGCGGCATATTGTGATGTACATATAATGGTTTAAGTAGAGCTGTTTTCTACACTGTACTGCTTGCTATACGGAGTGATATATATGAAAGGATTAAGGATCAAACTAGGTGGTTAAATACGGTTGTTTTTACAATATACTGCTACACTGTGTAATGTGAATAAAATGGTTATGTGTCTAATTATATATTTAAATAGAGCTGTTTCCGGAATATACTGCTACACAGAGTTATGTCTATGAAAGGGTTAAGTGTCAACTGGATGTTTAAGTAGGGTATATACTGCAACACAATGTCATGTTTATCAAAGAGTAAAATGATTACTTAGCTATTGATTTTAGGATTTTTCTTCGTAGTTTATTGTTTGAAGTTAAGCACAGAGCAACACAATGGGCTAAATGTGCTCTACCTATCTCGGGTATCGAAACCCAGTTTCTAACAATATCAATCTGCAAACATGCCGCTGTGTCACTGGTGAGCTCGTAGTTTATTATCGGAAAATATTGAAGGGTTTATTATACAATTATACGCTTAATTCGGTTTATTTCTGTTGTTATTTGTGTTCCACCATTTGTTTCTTTTGAAAAAAAAATTACTGTAATTTCACTTATATGTTTCGATCATTTGTTAAAATGCAAACATAAAGTGTTTTACTGTTTGTTATTGAAATGTTAAGATGTTTTATCATAATTTACTTAATTTAATGTAGCACCATTTAGAAAATGTTATAGATGCGAGACGCATCTAAATACATATTATAATGCCCAAGTTAATCGCCTTTCTAGCTACACCAAAAATGTAGCCTGATTATCTTATTTTTAAGCATTCACGAATATGGCCAGTTTGTTTACATTATCGTGTTCTATTTTTATTTAACATTCTTTATGGCCAGTTTGTTTACGCTATCCAATTATATTTTATTATTAAATATTGGGCCCGGTATGGCCAAGTGTGTTAAGGTGCTCGACTCGTAATCTGAGGGTTGCCCTTACAACCGTGGGTGCGTTATAATGTGACAGTCAGTCTCACTATTCGTTGGTAAAAGAGTATCCCAAGAGGTGGCGGTGGGTGGTGATTACTAGTTGCTTTCCCTCTAGTCTTACACTACTATATTAAGGACGGCTAGCGCAGATAGCCCTCGAGTAGCTTTGCGCGAAACAAAAAAACAAACAAACGTGTTAAATATTTATGTAATTAATTTATTGTTATTTAACTAATGCAAGTTTATGTATCTCGTAAATCGCCTAAAACATATATACAAATCTTACTGTGAAAACCATGAGTTCTTGTCAGTCATAGTAAGCATCAAAATATTACACAAAATAGATGATCAATATGTTCATTTATTTTCCAATAAATATGTTTTGAAGTTAAATTTTATCGTATGTGATTAAAGTTCTAAATGTTCTCATACACTACCAAAGTGAAATTTATGTTTGTTTACTCACGCTATAACTAATAACATGTTTACATGTTTAGGATTCTGATAAGAAATCTCTATTCTCATACTTGAACATAACAGTTTACATTGTAGAGAGTTTCCTCGAAACGAAGATAACTTTATTGATAAAGTTGTATTTATCTTTAACTATGTATCACAGTTAACAATACACCACTCAAAACCAGTCTAGAATAATTGAATAAAACGAGCCAACGATTTGTTTTTGTTCTTAAATATCCTAATCTGGTATTATCTGGAAATATGTTTTTAAACTGACGAAAAATTCCACAGTAGCTATCTTATAAAGCCTCTCCCTCAACTTAACATGAACTAGAACATGCTGGATTTCTTCATTGTCTGACAAAAAACCACAGTGCAGACTGCTAACTCTCCAGTAAAATGAAATATTCATGAGAACTATTCAGTGTTACTTGTGTTGACTTTAAAGACATGATGTACATAAACAGATTCCGTACATATTAATATCTCTTGATAATGCTTCGAGGCATAGACCAGTCCTGCGGACTAAGAGAGCTTATAGGCTGGTTTTTAGTCTAATTGAATTAAGCAAAATTGGTTCCCATTCCATTTTACTGTCGGCTTGAGGAAACACAGATGATTAGTCAGTTAGCTAAGAGCTCAAGACTGTCTCCAAGGGCTTAGGTTATCACAAGTTCAACCACCACTTTTGAATTTCGCACAAAGCTACTCGAGGGCTATCTGCTAGCTGTTCCTAATTTAGTAATGTAAGCTAGTCATTACCACGTACCGCCAACTTCTGGGCTACTCTTGCCAACGTATAGTAGGATTGACCGTCACATAATAACGCTCCCACAGCTTTAAGGGCGAGCATGTTTGGTGTGATGTGGATTCGAACCCACGACCATCAGATTACTAGTCAAGTGCCTTAAACACCTGTGCATGGTGGGCTGTCTGAATGTGAACTGAAAACGTGCTTAAATAAGGGTACTCTTAATATAATGGTAAATTTAAAATCTTTAAGTGGAAAGAGTTATCGCCTTATTGTACACAAACACTCGTATTCCTTTCTTTTTGGTTTTAAATTTGGTTATTGGTGCAAAGCTACATAATTGGTTATCTGCGCTGTGTTCACTATGCGTTATAAGCCCTCGAGCTTATCGTTGAGCCTCTGGGGGTTTCTTTTTTTAGTAAAGTCAATCCTTTTTAAGGTGTAATAAACTAACTACTGTAGATCTGTTGATAGAAAACCCGAACCTATTTAGATATTTTATATTTATCAATTTTGTGAAAAGTAGGAACGACAGTGAAGACAACACAGAACTAACACGCAGATGGTCTAAGAAAGTTGAAACGTTGTTCTGTACTTTATTTTAATTAAAATGTTGATACCCATACCAGCCGTATTAAGAATACATTTTTACTTCAAGTGGGTTTCTTGTCATCACGAATGTACATAAAAATATAAAAGTTCACTGAAATTTCTGATATTTGTCGTAGGAAGGACAAATACCAAGGTTTTAAAATAATTTTATTCCATTCTCATTTAATTCGTATATGAATAACTCGTCCGACAATCTGCAATATGACCTAAAATCCAAATGACTAATCAGAAATTCAACCTTTGGAGGCTTGTTTGGCATTTCCATGCGAAGACGGCTTCTAAGAAATTCCAATCTCGGTAGATAAATACATTTGTAACACGGACTAAGAAGATATTGCTGGTAAAAAGATGACGATAATGATGTTGCTTCATTGCCAGAAAGACCAAGAAGGAAGTTGTGGACGAACTAACAAAGACTGAGAAGGATATTGTAGACAAATTAACAAAGACTGAGAAAGATATTGCAGACGAATTAACAAAGACTGAGAAGGATATTGTAGACAAACTAACAAAGACTGAGAAGGATGTTGTAGACAAACTAACAAAGACTGAGAAGGATATTGCAGACGAACTAACAAAGACTGAGAAGGATATTGTAGACGAGCTAACAAAGACTGAGAGGGATGTTGTAAACGAGCTAACAAAGACTGAGACGGATGTTGTAGACGAACTAATGTGTTCTGTGATAAATGTTGATGCAAATATCATAATTATTTTCCTAATTGTCTGAACCTTGATGGATTTGTGTTTGTGGTGCCATTCAATAGATGGCGACACATTGAATTCATTATTTCGATCACATACATAGACACGTATGTTACGTCCATTATAATAAGATGGTCTTTTACATATTTTTAGTGTTCTGTTGTCTTTTGAGAATTGCAATGTGCTTTGCTTTATGGTTGGAATTTGTTTAGATCTTTAGTTTGTTACTGCTTGTCTTGCAAAATCATATAAATTTTTGAAATGTCAAGTGAATCAAGCACGTATGAGTAAAATCCTCTCTATTGGACAAATTTTGGGAGACGCATATACATTTTTAAGGTTTTACCAACAAAGGGTCATACTAATGGAGAAAAGTGTGGGTCATGGTACTGTGACATCACAAGTTCACATTATTTATCTTGTTATTTGTTATAATCCGTTATATGTTTTATCAGTTTTTTCTTAACTGAAGTATTTTTCATAATAGGTTTTATATACCTGTCTCTTCTTAAAACAGTTTTCTATCTCATCATTAGCTTCACTTCCTTTTTTGTATTTTCCCATAAGCGTGGACAGGTTTTTATTAGAATTCCGTGGTCTTACTGATGTAGACTCATGCATGTATAAGGTTTGTTTGTTTTTTTTTAATTTCGCGCAAAGTTACTCGAGGGCTATCTGCGCTAGCCGTCCCTAATTTAGCAGTGTAAGACATGAAGGAAGGCAGCTAATCATCACCACCCACTGCCAACTGTTGGGTTACTCTTTTACCAACAAATAGTGTGATAGACTATCACATATAACACATGTTTGGTGCGATCGGGATTCGAACCCGCGACCCTCAGATTACGATTCGAACGCCTTAACTCACCTGGCCATGCCGGGCTTATGTATTAGGTAAATTTTTCAGTCTTGGTTTGTGTTTTCCCTTTACTTATACAAAAAAAAGGTGTTGTTTTGAATTAAGCACAAAGCTTCACACTGGGCTATATGTGCTCTGCCCACCACGGGTATCAAAACCCGGTTTTTAATGTTGTAAGTCCGCAGACATACTGGTGAGCTACTGGGTGCGCGAAAAAAGTGAAGCTGTCTTTCTTATCGTATTCTATGTTATCTATGAAATCCAACAAGACCAGCTAGCATGATGTAACGACTTATTATATTAAATAATTTGAGGTAAATGTTCCTCATTTACATTTGAATCAAAGTTGTACAACAGCATGTCGTTGTGGGCAATGCACAGATACCTCATTGTGTAAGTTTGTTCTTAACTTAAATAAAATTAATTATTTTCAACTTCTCGAAAATGTCTCGTGATAATATCCGCTATCTGTAATCTTTAATTTTATTTATTAACATTTAATATAAACTGATATTTTATGCTTTACTAATGATTTAGCCTCTTAAAGTATTAAGTACTTCTAATAGCTACTTGCTACTTAGATAATGTTATCCAGTAATATTACAGGATGAAAATAGCTTAAATATTGTGGTACCACAGTTAAGATTTAGTCTGTGAAAGAATGTAGAAGGTAAAGTAGTTATGTAGTTTAAATTATTAGGAACTGTCTATATACTGTTGTCATAAAGATTACCAAAATTTATTGCTAAAATTTATTTTAGCACTTTTGAGCCAAGATGGCTTCCATGTCCCATCTCATTTGTGACAGGCTGTAGAGAAATGGTTAAACGAGAGATAAGTCAATGTGGCCACATCCTGTTCCTTTGATCTCTAAATTAATACATGACTGTTATCAAGCTGCATGAGGAAGTTGTTCACTTGCAGACTTGTTCACATTTGTCTGTTTGCTCTCCTCATGACTGAAACATCCATTTTTGTTTTGAGAAAGTGTATGATTCGTAAATAATTCGGAGAACTATAAATTCTGATTCACTCTAAAGAGATTTTTAAGGTGGTAAGCTTGTGTGAGACCATTACATATGTATATAGAGACACACACACATATGCATATATGCATAAATATATTTATAACAGAATGATATCCATTTGCATTTTAGAGTGCATGGTTAATCTTTAGATGCTTAATGTGCATAAAATAATAAGCTGAGAATTAGATGGCATTATTTTACCAAATAGCACTAATATTACATGTTCCAATTATCCTATAATTGCAAAATCGTTGCTGAAATAAGTACAGTCTGTAAAACGTTCAGTTATCCCACTCAATAGGCTTACTTAATCAGTTAAACAAACGGATATTTTTTCCATTAATTCTGTTTTAAAGCAGCGTTATGTTTGAATCGAACTTCGAAAGCTTGAATATTATATTTTACAAAATTATGATATTACACAGTACAAAATAATTTTTGTTACTTGAGAGAAGTGCCATATTACTCATGAATTTATGCATTTTTTGAAAGAGTAGGCTAATATTATCGATGCACTGTATAGGATTCAATTTTTTTCATCATGCAGTATAATTATCATCTATTTGATGATTCACATTTTTTATATTTGAATATTTTAGGGTAAAATTTAAAGTTTTTAAAAGTTTGAATATTTTAATAATCTCTAAATCAAGCTTAACCCTAGAAGACGTCAATAAATTGTATTGTTTTGGAAGTTCTATGAAAATTTTATATTTATGTTTTATTTTTATTTTCATTTTGAGCTGTTAAATATAAGTGTAGGTGAAATAAAATAAAAACTCTTAAGATCAAAGAGCCTCATGTGTATTTCTAATTTTTGGTAGATATCTAGTAATTTTGGTAGTTAATAATACACTGAATAAAGACTTCCATAAAAAGCATATGTTTCTGTAATCACCTTACTTTAAATATAATTTTTGCTCTTTTTTGTATTGATGCTAGAAACTTATTTAAAATTCGAATATTTCCTGTTTTATAAATGTGAAAACAGGTACTTTAACATGCAACAAATCATGTGGATAAAATTATAAAAATTTTCTTTAAAGTTAGGTCATTTTCTCTTTCATCTTTAAAAAATAACATAAATTCGTGCATGCTTAAAGCTTGTGGTCACTTACAGTTTTTGTTATTTTGGTTAGAGAGGTTTATTTAATAAGCGTGCGGTTATTATAAGGCTCCCATGCTTCATCTAGAATGCAGATCTGTCTATCTATACTAGAAAACTTATGGCCACCCATTCGTTTCGTTGAAGCTGCAAACGTTAACCAGAAAGTCATTTTATTAGTATTTCTCGTGTATCAGATGGAAGTCTAATGGATACACAGTGGATTCGAAATGTGTTGTAGTAGTAAATAAATCTTTATAGAGCCACGTGGGCCGACGTCATTTCATGAGCAGCCGAATAGCATTTCTTTAGGCCTAGAATTTCACCAAACGTTCGCCAGAGCTGTAAACCAAACACATTAACAACTGGTACTGTTTTAAGTAAATTGCTTTCAATATAAATTGGAATATAATCTCAATAATGCTAATATGTTAAAAATACTTGTACCTTTAAAATATGTCAGTATAGCTGCGAACTTTATACTTCTTACAGCTTCGTGTTTGGTACAATAAAAGACACACAGTAGTGTGTCGTGCGACCAAAGTAACCTGCAGGAGATACTGTATTATTAACAGAAGAGATAGTTTAGCAAGTTTCCACTTTTTGTAGCTCGGACTGATAACTCAAATTGACAACATATTTTGAGTGGATATATTCTACTAGATCCTTAATTCAATGTCTGATTACAAGGCAATTCGTTAAGAAATACACGAGATATAAAATATCCAATTTTAATTTCATCTTTTTTCTTTTTTAACAGCAACATAGCAGATAAGAGAATGGCTCCGAATTTGTTTGTTTTTTTTCTTTTTTTCAACTACAAACTTTTGCTTCATAGTTCCATCATTTCTCAACTGATTTAAGATCTAATTACAACTTTGGATTTCGATTGATGTATTTGATCACGCCAAAGGTCTCATAGATTAATTTACTCTAAACTTGTCTAAAAGAATTTCGGTTTGAGGATAAGCTGGTAAAGATCTTGATAAGTAATAAAATCGAATCGGGTATACATGCATAAAAATTTATTGAATAAAAATGAAAACAAAGGTATCACAAACTAAGCTACTCTCACCCTATCTAAAAGAATTTCAAGTGCCGCGGCTTTTCAGGATTCCCTCTTATTCTGTCGACGCATCAAACGCACAGAAACTTTATTTGATAGGAAAACATACTTATCTCTTACACATTTTTTTGTTTCAAATTTAGTACATTGATGAATCTTTAAAACTTACAATTAAATGTCTACCATATATTTTAAGTAATCTGTAAAGGTCTGTTCTGACTAATGAGGTTGAGATCCTAAAGCTAATATTGGTTATTACCGAGTGTCACTTTTTACTTGCTGTAGCTTTCTGATGTGTCATGATATCCAATCAAAACACATTCGGTGGGAAAAAAGTGTGGCCAAAAATGATTGAGCATGCGGCTTAAAGTAATGAAATTAAAATTGGCGGCTAAACTGCAAAAATGCGCAATGACGCTGAGAAAACACAGTAAGCACCAACACACATCGGGAAATGTTAAAAATGACATTTATTGTTAACTAATATATGGATATTCTATAAACTTCTAAAACATGTAAATTAGTTTGTTTTTTACGGAAAATTAATCGACTTTTCTAAGAACATGCGTATTTCATGTACAACATCACTGATAATGTTTGTTTGTTTTTGAATTTCGCACAAAGCTACTCGAGGGCTATCTGTGCTAGCCGTCTTTAATTTAGCAGTGTAAGACTAGAGGGAAGGCAGTTAGTTATCACCACCCACCGCCAACTCTTGGGCTACTCTTTTACCAACGAATAGTGGGATTGACCGTCACATTATAACGCCCCCACGGCTGAAAGGGCGAACATGTTTGGCGCGACGGGGATGCGAACCTGCGACCCTCAGATTACGAGTCGCGCGCCTTAACGCGCTTGGCCATGCCAGGCCCCACACTGATAACGATTTCCAATTTAAATTACATGTTTTTCTTCACAGGCATCTTGATGTAATATAGTTCGGCCTGGTCGCTGACCAGCAGTTTCCATAATAAGTCTGTAAAGATTATTACAACATCATTGTTGAAACAACTTAGTCATACCATATGTATTCTAGAATTCTCTATGATTCGGCAAACGCCCTCCTTGCATATTGTTCTACTGATCATTCGAAACGTTCGTCTGTCATATGTTAATTTAAAGATATTTTCTCTTTTCTTCGAGTTATAATGGTTTCTTTCGAATTTTATTTCTAAGAAATGAAAATTAATTATTCATTTTTACGGAACCTAAAGATCTCTACAATGTTTTATTTTGCTTTTTATAAATTACTATTAACTTCGCGACGTTAATCGATATTGATAACTAAAATGTTTAATAGCTTTAACATTAGTTGGCGAAGGAACTTTCACTAATGTACTCTCGATGTTATTTAATTCGATTCTGTTTCTGATGGTATAGTAATGTGAACTAAACCTCTGAACCAGGGGAAAAAAGCATAATACAAAAACCTTGCAATCAGATTACTCTAACATTCGGAGTGTAACAAATCCTTCATGGACCATTAAAAGGTTCTTACCTGTTAGTAAGAACCAACTAAAAGTTTCATATAAAGCTACTTTCGTGGAGGACTTTTAAACATTATTATGCAGTTCGATTTAGAGTCTCCAAAAAGCCTGCGTTGCATTTCGATCTTAGGATTCGACTACTAGCGAAGGATTAGGAATAGACCAGCCACATTACAGCCACTATGTGAGCTACGTCTAATTTACTGTAACACACCACCGTAATCCTAACACTACTTAAATAAGTGTAAGAACTATATTTTATTATAAAAATACAGTACAGTTTAGTTTAACACTTCAAGTTTAAAATAATTGTTTTTCAATACACCACTGTCTACTGTAGTATACTGATTTAACTCTATGGTAAGACACCGCATTTGATTAAATCACTATAATTTATGTCCATTTTAGGATAATACACCATTAGTCACTACAGTTTAATATTTGAATACATTCTAGTTGATACACCAATATTTATTATAGCACAATAATTTACTTCCATCTCTCTTAAGACTTGTGTGATTATATTCGAGGTACAAGATACAAGTAGAAAGTCCCGAAGTATTGTAGTAATCCGTCCGATCAGAAATGAAACTTTTTTTCTTTTTGTTTATTCTACAAGCGTGTTTAGCAGGCCATAGCAATATCTAAATATTTAAGATTCTCTTGTGAAAAAACAGATCTATAAAGAAACCCTGTAATAGAGCACTCAGGTTTTGTTAATAATACATAATAAAGAACACTAATAAAAATTTAAAAGGAAAAATCTCTCTTTTTTTTTTTTTGTTCAAACAAAACTTTTCTGAAGAAATGTCCCCGCTAGTGCGCCGGTAAGTCTACGGATTTACAACGCTAAAATCAGCGTTCGATTCCCCTCGGTGGGCTCAACAGATAGCCTAATGTTGCTTTGCTATAAGAAAACACACACACCCAAAAGGAAAATAGTTGCACTTTGGGAATACTTGATCTGTATCGGAAACTTATGTGTCGTTTTGGCTCCTTGACCACCTTAGAAGGACATAGATTAAGAATGTACGTATGAAATAATATCATTTACTATTATCTCCCCCATTAAATCAACTATAATTGATCCAAGGTTTCATATTTTTTTATGATTAGTTAACTTTCCATTAAACAATCACTGGAAATCTACTCGGAACATAGAATTTTAAATCTTTAAATGATGATATTCGGGTAATTTGTATAAATGTACTGCAAAAGTAAATGAGGGTTTTACTGTCTTTGCTGTAAACTAATAGATATCATACCATTAAAGTAAATTAGAACCTTTCAAGATTGGCCATCAGCAAAAAAGATGATGGTGTAACGCACCACAATGCATACTTTCTGCCAAGTTTTCAAACAAAAGTATTTCTACCAAGTCAAATAATTACTGGAGGAAGTAATGTTGAACCAATGAGGAACATATGTCACAGAAATAAGATTTTCAGGAATGTGTGTAAAAATCTCCTTTAGATGATGTATTAAAATGATGAACATAAGATAAAGTTTATAAAAGTTGAAATTTGGCTTATGATAGAAGTGTTAAACAACTTCTTGTAAATGCATAACAAGTTTTCTAATTCAGAACAAAGTAACGTAGTTGTTGTTGAACTGATTAAAAGTTGTTAAAAATTATTAGAGAAAATATTTTTACATAGAAGCTTGTTTGTCACACTGTTAGGATAGTAGATCACTTTTTTCTACAGTTTGGGCTGGAAGTAGAAATGAATATGCTAGTGTGATGAAACCATGGAGAACTTATGCACAAATAAGCGACTGATAACTCTTCATAAGGAATGTATAAACTTCTGCATTTCTTTCGAATTAGATGAGAAACAGTTGTTTTGCAGACTAAGATATTAGCACAAAGAAATTGAACGTGGCTTGGAGGAGGAAAAAAGGTAAGAAAAGTGTTATATCTCGTTTCAGAATAAAAATATGGATTATTTGGATAGATTGGGATGGTTAGGTGGAATTACAAAAGTTTCAGAAGAGATGGGATACAGTTTTTGATGGTAAGCTAACAGAAAACATAAATTAGTGCAAGGATATAAATTAAGGTACATAATCAATCCTAAGCAGCTAGTCAGACTCTTACAAGAGCGTTTTCGGAAACAATGTGATAGTAACCGGTTTCTGCGCCCGCTGCTTCCTTGTCAACTATTTTAACTGATTGTTTGTTTTTGAATTTCGCGCAAAGCTGCTCGAGAGCTATCTGCGCTAGCCATTCCTAATTTTGCAGTGTAAAACTAGGAATCACCACTCGTCGCCAACTCTTGGGCTAGTCTTTTACCAACGAATAGTGGGATTGACCGTCACATTATAACGTCCACAAAGCTGAAAGGGCGAGCATGTTTAATGCGACGGGGATTCGAATCCTTGACCATTGGATTAAGAGTCGAACGCCTTAGCCCACCTGGCCATGCCGAGCCTAATTTAATTGAATCAGGTATCAAAAATTTTGTGTGCGTTTTTTCTATTTTTTCCGTTTTTATTTTTATTCTTTATTATTATTTATTTTTACTGTTATTTTATTTAATTTTTTAATTTATATTTTAATTTATTTCAATTTCTTGTTCTACTTTATTTTTATTTTCTCATTTTTGTTCACACGAAGCCCAATTTAAATCCACTATGAGTGGAGCATATAGAAAGTTTCTGAGTGCCCCCTGTTATATCTGCTTCTAAGCTCCAGCTTGGGGTCAGATAATTTGAAACCAAAATACCTGTCACGGTCTCTGCTCTGAAAGTCGTCTTTGCACAACAAAAAGAGAGAGATAAAATAAGTATTAGAAAACGAAACAAAACGGATGTAATAATAGACGTAAGAGCAGAAGGAAAAATGTGATGCTACATTATAATTTACTAAAAATAAATTCAAGCAAACACAGGAACATTTGTATAAAAAAGTATAATAATCCCTGTACGTGTCAGAAAGCTAATAAAAAGTTTCAAAACACTAATTGTAAAAGTATATTTGGAGAAAAATAATAAAACTACAACGTAACTATAACAAGATAATATATTTAGAATTTTCGTTAGAAGATCTAGAAAATAATTAGAAAAATAAACAATTACAGAACAAATAAATGCGATGTAAGTGAATTGATATTAGATTTTAAATAGTAACTCTTAAAAATACACTCCATACTACCTGGTAGTAATCGTTTTCCTCAAGTGAGATAAAAACACAACTTCAAAGATTTACGAACCTACTTGGCCTAACAAATACTTAGAAAATAAATGTGTCCGTTATCAAAGTTGACAAAAATATAACTCTTCTAACAAAAGTCACTCTTGATAGAAGGTTTTCTTAAAAAGTCACGATAATGATTTTGAAAAGAAAGCAAAAAAAAACTATTAGTAATATGTACACGTTCTACTTCAAAACTGTGAGTAAACTCGGAATTAATGAGTAAAATTTAAGTCGTAGACCGAATATACAGTAAGATTTTGCCATGCAATGAGAAATACGTAAAACTCTATACTAGTTTCTCACTATGTTCAAATCAGGAATGAGAATCAGATCTTGTTAACTGAAAACCTTACTCCTAGAAAAATACAAAGATAAGTTGTAAGTTAGATAATTTGTTCACAATAAGAACAGCAAAATCAGTCGTTTGTTTGAGGAAAATAAACTTTTTTAAAAGAATAAAATTATCTAAATGTTAAATGTGAAAGTCTAAAAAATATTTAATGGCAATGAGCGTAAGCGCCGCTAGAGAATAAGACATTGCACACAAGATTTGAGAAATCAATTTAAATAATCCAATTACGAATCAGGATATCAGCTTACAACAAAAGTCAGCAAACAATACTGTAACCTGATGTAGTCAGTGACGGAAAAGATATTCCGTGCAAGCACTTCTTTTGGTGTCTAAATTCATGCACACATTAGTGAGAATTCTAATTAACTATATTACGCATGTATCAACAAAGTTTTTGAAATAATTTCCATATATATATATACCGAACTCGGACTTAGGATACTAACATAAAAGCATCGCTATTTGGATCAAGTGATGACAAAGAAAAGAGTTCCAAACTTATTATAAATAACATTGATAATACTGAAAAAACTAAAGACAATCAATAGTAATTCATTTTAACATAATATTAATGTTTGGTCTAAATTTTTACAGACATTACAAAACGTAGTTTAAAACAAAAAATGCATAAGTCTATAAATATTGAATGTACAAAGGTACAATAGTACTTGTATGATTCTTAGATTACACATTACAGTAATAATGGTATTTCAAATCAAAGGTGAGTTTACATAACTGTACCATAAAACAAAACTGAAACCTTCAAAACTTATTTTTCTTTCATGGAAAATTTGAAAATGATAGCATTCCTCGAAATCCAAACAAGAAGAATCTCCACTTATGAATTATTGAAGGAAATAGCTTTGAACTACAAGAACCTCAACTTAATTGTTATGGTGTGAACGCTTTTTTACAAGAGACGAAGAATGACTATAATAAATGATACTTGTCATACAACATTATGTTAGGTCTCTTATATACTTAACACTACAATCTCAATTCAATTCCTTAGGAACTTTCAATAATTAGAAGAAAGTTTAATATTATATTTCAACCACACTATATTTTTCATATCTAGCCAGATCTCTAAATTGAGCGAAACGTTGATAAGTTAAAACAACAAAATGATCAACTTTCTCTGAGTAACAGATATTTAGAATGTGAAGTTGAGAATCGAGATAAATAATATGATAAACTACCTTTGCTACGTAACAGCTTTCCAATTTGATTTAAGTTGAAATCTCTTAGCAAAATAACGTGATAAATTAAATTCACTAAGTAACATCTTTCTAGACTTGCAGTTACGTTTAGAAATTTAAGCTAAATAACGTAATAAACTATTTTCATTAAGCAGCAGTTTTAGAGACTTGCAGTTGCAGTTACATTGAAAACTTGGAATTAAATAACATGATAATCAAATATGTTGAGCAACATTTTTACAGATATACAGTTAACTTGGAAACTTGATGATAGATAATAAATTACCATTACTTAGTAACGGCTTTTCAGAGTTACGTTAAGTTTTAAAGTTGGAGCTAACCATAACATAATAAACTACTTTAACTGAGACCCATGCTGCCCTAATCTTTCTTTAATCGTGACAGAAATTATCTTTATCTATATACAGTTACGACAGAAAGTGTTCGTACCTTTGCGTCGTGAGTAGTTTTTTCCTCATAACTTAAAACGTATCATGATTAGGACAATGAAATTAGAGTATATTATAAATATTATACTAACACACATCTACATAAATTTTTATGTAAATTGAACAACAAATACACTGTTTGTAAACAAATAACCAAACATAGGAGGGCAGAAAGTGTTTGTACGTCTACTTTAATGGTCAGTTGTGTATCCTTTCAGGTGAATTACTTGGCGCAATCTTTCCTCATAGCCCTCCATGATCGTTTGGCAATTCTCGACTAGTATGTTTTTCCATTTTTCTTCACAGAAGGCCTCCAACTCTTGCAAGTTTTTCGGATGACGCTGATGAACCCTGGTCTTCAACTCATGCCAAAGGTTTTCAATTGGGTTGAGATCGGGTGACTGCGATAGCCACTCCAGAAAGCTTATATGGTTCCTCTGCAACCAGGATTGCACGTATTTCGATGTGTGCTTAGGGTCATTGTCGTGCTGGAAGATCCAACGACGCCCAAGCCGCAAGTTCCGAGCATCATTCTTGATATAAATGCCTAATATATCAACGTACTCTTCTTTTTTCATGATTCTGTTGACGCGGTGAAGGCTGCTTACACTAGAAGAGCTGAATAAACCCCATAGCATGATCGAGCCACCTCCGTGTTTAACTGTAGAGACGGTGTTCTTTGAAAGATTTCTTTTTCTCTTCTTACGGAAAATATAGCGAACATCATTGTGGCCGAAAAGGTCGATTTTAGTCTCACCTGACCAAAGAATACTCTTCCTATAGGTAAAGGGTTTATCTACATGCTTTCTTGCATACCTCAATCATGCTTCAAAATGAACAGGCTTTAAATATGGAGTTCTACGAGAACAGCATGCTTTGAACCCAGAAGAGCGTAACATGTTCGTAACTGTAGAGGTGCTTACTTCAACCCCAGTTTCCCTTACCAGTTTCTGTATATCATTACGTGTTAAACGAGGTTCCTACTAACCTCTCTGAGAACCTTCCTCTTGGTTCTCTCTGAAATTTTGGTGGGGCGTCTGGAACGAGGGAGGTTAGCAGTTGATCCTGTAAGCTTTAACTTGGCAATTATGCTTTGAACAGTAGATTTCGGCACATTAAGTTGTGTAGCAATACAGGTAAGAAACACACGAGACTTGTATTTTACAATAATTCGATTTTTTAAATCACTAGACAGTTTTTTCCTGTTCGCCATGATAACCAAGCAGATAATGACGGAGACGGCACTAAATTGCTGGAAGTACATATTTAGCTGGCTAAATTCCAATAATCATGAACCAAGTGTCTAGTTCTGAAATGGTATAATGTAGTTTATTTGCCAAACTAAACAAAATTTTTACGGGAATATCAGTTTTTTCACACGTTCTAAACTGTACGAACACTTTCTGCTCATCCTAATTTTGGTTATTTGTTTATAAACAGTTTATTTGTCGTTTAATTTACATAAACATCTATGTAGATGTGTGTTAGTATCATGTTTATAATATATTTTACTTCTATTAGCCTGCTCGTGATAATTTGTAAGTTATGAGCAAAAAACCACTCGGGACGCAGGGGTACGAACACTTTCTGTCGTAACTGTAGATACATATATATTCAATTTTTTTTCTTTTTATGGAAGTGTAAATGAATTAAACCTCATATTGAAAGTTAATGTTCTTGGAAAACACTGTTCAACGTCTGCAGTAATGTCTGTGTAATTAACTACGAAACCTAACATTGTTCCTTATATATGTTGAGCTTTAGATTATTTGGTCATGTGTAAGTTCTGTCTTGTTTTGGTAATTTGACAGAGTACCAGTTAACTTTCAACCATGATCACGTTTCCAACAATGGAAACAAGGTGATAAATCAAAGCGACGGAGAAGCGTACATTTGTGTATTAATTCACCTACATTTTCAACTTTCCTGTTGTGTATTCATCTTTTATGGGAAGACTTTAGTTACATTTGTTTGAACTTCTCTACAATAAGAAAACTCACTATGAATCAGAAGATGAATGTGATATTTAAGGCCAGATTAAGGGTTTTATTGGCCCTAGACTTTTCAACTTTTAGAGGCCACCTCGAGACAGAATATCTACATGCAATACATATATAGTTATAGCTCAAGGCACCCTAATTTAATGTGAGGCACTGGGCTTCAACCCCGTAAGCCCCTGCCTTAATCCGGGGTTTGATTATATTGTTAAAACAGATGTGTACATTTGAAAACAAAATGAAATTTAATAGAAACACTTACTGAGCCTTACTCGTTTATTCATTTACTTTTAACTTGGTCTCCAAAAAAAATATGTTTGGTGATTTATTCACGACCTTTGACTTTTTTACTTCGAAGTAGTTTATTATTCTTTGGTATTAGGAAACTAAAATTAATTTTTTCAGATATCTCTGTGCCTAGTTGGTACAAAGTTGAGTAAAAAACATAACTGCAATGAACAACTTAACTCGTAAAGCTACCACATGTGAGGCTAGTTTTATCGTAGTGCTACATCATACTACACTTTTCAAAGAGCTCTGGTTACTAATCATTATATTTTAAACTAACTCCTGTTTTTGGTGGGATTGTTTGAGTTTGCGTGTATTAGTCCAAACATTTGAAAGTTTAAACGTGTGGCGAAATCTTAACGTTTTAAGCTCCATTTGCTATCACGCCATCTTGCACAGGGTTAATTCTCTTAATGTTTACCTTATCCAAAGAAAATTAAGTTTAAATGAGAATATTGCATGATGAATCTTTCTAAAATTTCCTCGGAACAAATACTTTTCTGAAGATTCTTCAGATCCACTACATAATGGGTAAAATTATATTTAAACAGGAAACCTACGCTATATAGATTTTGGGTGGAGCAGCCTTTACTGTTTGAAAAATTCTTATTGTCTACACATAACAATCACACATCTGCTTGTCTAATTTCCAAGAGAACTAACGGTTTGCCAAATTCATTATATGAGAGGTACGTCCTCTTGGAAGATGAACGACTTTACTGAAACGTATGCTCTTATCTCTTTTTATCTGGATTAAGAAAACGCTAAAATGGACTAATTTGTCATGCTCATGACCATATACGGGGAAAGAAGAGTTTTCCTGTTTCTCAGAATGAATGCGACGTAAAAAAGATAGGCGAATGAAGAATGGTTTTTTCTCCCCTTCTTGTCGGTATCTTAAGCTTAATTTGACTTTAAAATCATTCTTCTTCTTTCTGTGTTCCTATATTGCTTGTATCAGAAACAGAGTAATCAAAGAAAAGTTCGAAAAACGACGTTAATTTGTGTGAAGATAAAAGATTTAACAAAAACATGAACTTTTCATTAAACGTCACTAAAGTACAGCTTTTTCTTCTAATGTCGCTTTTTAATGGGCGTACAAATGTAACTTCTGACGACAAGACATGCGAAATGTTTCATGTTAAATTTCCTGGTTAGAATATCTCTGTACAAAATCTGCTAGAATATTTTATAAATGAACAAATGTTCCATTAAAGTTTTATCAAAATTATTTCAAAACGAACATTCTATATGGACACTTTACTTTTGTAGAGAATTCACGTTAATTTCAGATGTTCATATTTTGCATTCATCTTAGTTTTGCCCGATGCGGATTCAAACATAACTTTGTAGAGCTATATCTTGTTTTCCACAAATCACTACTCAAGAGGTCTTTCGTTCAATACCAGAACTCGCCATTTAGGCTGTACGGCTGTACCATTTGTATGAGCAATATAATACTTTGAAAATTACTGGTTAAATAACTTAATATGGCGAATGCTAGACCTACTGATGTCTAAGAGATATCTAAAATACAACTATTACACATCTTTACACCTTTGTATTGGACAAATCAAGTAAAATGTTTAAGAAATACAAAAAAAATCAAAGAACGTTTCTTTCACAAATTGTAGGCCTATTTGTTCTATAATGAATAATACACGTAATCTAAGTTTTTATTCTTTATTTGCTTGATAATCTGCCATAGATTAAAAGTTTGAAATAATTAGTATATCCGTACAATATCATAATGAAGCTCAACAAACATCAAGCTCATCAGCTTGCTTTGAATAAAACTTAGTAAAGCATTAATTTAATGACTTTTTCTTTCATTTGTAAAAATACCCCTGCATATCACAATCCCGAAGTGAAAACAGCGTAGATTGGTATGTAAGTTGTAAACAATTAAACTTAGTAATTACAGAAATTCAGATTTTATCCTTGTGACTCGCAAGCGTCTCTTAGTTGAATTTGTATGGCAGTATGTTGTTTCAATACTATTGATAATTGTTTTATTTTATATGACAGTATGTAGTTTCATCATTATCTATAATTGTTTTGGTTTGTATGACAATGTGTAGTTTCAATACTATTGATAATTGTTTTATTTTGTATAACAATGTAAGGTTTCAAATAATATTGGCTATTGCTGTTTTGTATGAAAATGGGTAATTTCAAATACTATTGTTAATTACTTTCAGACTCGTCAAAGACCATAGTTTTTTCAATAGCTTCAAATTTAACGAAAAATATGTTCGATACATTTTAGGTCAGAGCAAGTCAGTGTTGTGGGTGATATATGGAGTACTCCAACAACGTAACTTAAGACAAGGAAATGTTTAATCAGAATCCATAAATTTTAATTTTCAAGTGAAAAGAAGAGAAAGCATACTATTACATTTAATGGAACTTCTTTACATGCAAAAATATTTAAAGAATATTGTTTTCATTAATTATGTATATATATATAATAAATTATTAGGTTGAATCATGTGTTTTATGTTTAGTCCGCAGATAAAAAGTTAGTAAAATCAGTCTTAAAAGCATCTGTAAAGTCATGACAACAATAAATGCTAACAGTGAACTTAAAGAGACAACACAACACACAAATATTCCAGCTGTTGAAGGCATGATAATAACATACATCTTTTTCAAATCACTCGTAATTCGGATCGTCACAATTTTGAGTATTTAACTTTTTTTATTTAGTTAGGGTTCTTCACTGAGTGTGTTATTGCTTTTCAATAGCTGTGCTTGTTTGATAATAACCTTGTGTTTTTTTGAAGATGCACTTGCGTGTAGGTTTTTAAGATGAACTTATTTACTCAGAGAGAAATGGAAAGTTCGATAAAATTTCGAGTTAGGCCTAATAACTATCATTATATTTAAGAAGTTCAACGATGTTAAAGATGAAAATATTAGAACAGAAACCTTACTACAAAATGTTTTGCTAGTAGAAGTATTGAAAATAGTAATTTCTGGTGTTATTTTAGCGTGGAAGTTAACGACGTGACTGTCAATTCTAATTTTATAAACGTAAATATGGCAAGTCTTAGCAGAGTAAGTCTGTTAAATTAATGTTGGTTTAGTATTCTCTAAACAACAGTGGGATTTGTTCGTCACCAACGCTTCGAGTTATTCCTGAACTGGATAGTGGGATTTGTCCGTCACTTTAAGAATCAATAATATATGTTTTATGAAAGCACTAGCGTGTTGTTGGGCCAAATGAATTTTCGAGAACCTCACCTCAACGTTTATAAATCGATGCACCAAGAGACAGTTTACATTTTATTTTGTTGGTTTGCTACAGCTAATATACTATAAACCTCGGAAGCTATAACTGTGATAAACACTTACCAATCGGGAAACTACAGATATTTAACAAGAAACATTTATAAATTTCGAACATTATAAACCATTTAATTTTAGAGAATTAACTTTGAACTTTAGTATTTCCACGATGACATTAGATATCTTCGTCGTTGAAAAGCCAGCTTGTAAACGGTGTGAGACAAGCTAAGAATAGAGCTACCAATTAAGTGAACTGTACTGATATTAACTCGAAACTAATTTGCTCACCGTGAATCGTCGATAAAATATTCAGTTTCTAACCAGATAGAAGACCTAATATTATTTGTAAGATTGTAAAGCTTTTGTACATTAATCACTGTTTGTAATAACTACTGGTAATAACCGTTATTATAAGTTTTATTGTTGTTTGTATATTGAAATATATTTGTGCTAATAAAGAAAGTTCTGTGTATCAACCTTGTTGGTAAGTATCATATCGACATTCAGTTAATTTCTAAATTAAAATTTTCGGATATTTGAAACCGTAATACATAACGTAATAAATCGGAGCCTTGTCCGGGGTAAATTATAATACGTAACATATATTGTAACCAACAACAAAAAATATTTTCATTAAATTTCGGGAACCTTTATGAAGTAAGAAAATGAATAAATATGGCTTATAAGAATATTGTAAGGTAAAAAATAAGGATGTATTAAAAATTCCTTAATTGTGCTTTTTGAAAATAGTTCAGTCAAGAAATGAAGATAGCATGTGATTCTATGGAAACATATCCAATTTCCATATTAGGCAGTGCTATCACTATACTCACTATGTGTAGCCATGTAGAGTAGATTGCAAAAAAATCGAAATCTTGTTTTTACGAGAAGATTCCAACTAGTTTGCACACTAACGGGTAACATGATTTTAGATATTAAGGTGTTTTAGATGCGATAAAGAAGTCTGTTTTGAATATCTTATTACTTCCTTCAGAAGCTTTATACGGTTAGTTTTCAAAAGGTAATTGAAAATATAGGACTGTTTGGTCTTCTTTATTTGTTGACGTTTGCACTTGACATCTTGAAGACCAATATTTGAATAACTGTAATATGTTGAACGATATTACTTACAAGAGAAAAAATACCCTGAAAAACAACGTCTATGTAATCTTTTGTCCATAGTTTTAACTTTGTATAGACATGCAACTAATGGTAATTAATCTTTGTACCTAATTAGTGACGATTTTGTTAATATCTGCTACTTATTTTTTGTTTATCATTTTTTTTCTTCCATACTTTTCCTACTTGCATTGTTTAGCATCTTCCTCTGTGTTAACAGAAAAACATCAACAAATTAGACCATTCTCCCAAACTATCGTGTCAACACCGCACACGCTCTCAATACTTAGGAGATACAATCAATTTTCATTTGTGTTAAACACCATTGTTCCCCTTTATACATTAAAAAGTTCAAGCAATTTATAGAAGATAATTACTTTTTCTGTTTCTATGTATATGTAGCACAAAGACCATCTACGTATTGATTGTTTTAGAGCCAATATCTGTTTATGTATTTTTTACAAACCATGGTACCGACTGAGTGGGATTTGCTCCTCTTCTGCTATGTGTACAAACAAGTTTTATACCACATTGTATTATTGTGTAAAGGTAGAAGAGCATTTTGATGTTTTGGATAAGAAACAAACCCCTACAAGATACTGCTGATTAATACATATATATATATATATATAATATTGTTTCCTAAAAAAACAAGTTTGTATACACCTTTAAGGAAAGAGAATGTACGTCATCAACTGACGTCTCGTTAGCAAATTTCAACATCACTAAGAGCCGTTTACAAGCTTTACTTTTCACCACTGGAAGATCTTGTGCGAGAAGTTAAACTCTTGTACATTGAGATAAAATTTTAGGTTTTACTATATGGGTTCATAAACCGGAGAGACTGTAGCAAATAAATACATAAAATACAAAATAACGTTCAGTTGCTCTGCATCTATAGAGTAAATGGGTATTCAGTCAAACTGAAGAATATTCTGAAAATCTTTACGCTGGAAAAGTATGAGAACCCATGATCTACTATATTTTTCTTGCTAATCACCGAGTAAATGTACTTTCTCAAAAACCAAAACACTAATTTTCAGCCAAACAACTGATGTAATTTCAACATTAACTACAAAATTTTGGAATAAAACTTGTAAAGAGCGACATTCATTATGAGCAAAAAACAAACAAAACCAGCAGTAATAATAAACAGCTCACATAGTTGCTCTAGTCTTAAAGTGAAAAGAAAATGCTGAATTTAATTGAAAAAACCAAATACATCTATAAAATATTTAATTTATTGTTAATATATTACATTAACTCTCGTTTTTTTTGCAATCAATTTATTTTACCAAGTCAACTTTTTTTACTAAATACAGTTTTACATTTAGCACTTCTTTTTATTATTCAACATTATTCGAGCGGTAAAACAAACTATTTTCATTGCAATCTAAACTACGATAATAAGTTTATTATAGAAAACACACAAAAGATATACAGCTCATTAGTTTTCCCGTTTTATTAGGTTAAAAAACGAAATGATAAAAAGAAACATAATTTTAATGCTTTAACAAACCATGTTAAAAATTTGTAAAATATCTCACGTTATCAACAAATTAAAAAAAAAGATAAAAGTGCAGTCCCACAAACATGTTAAATTGTGGATATTTTTATTTATACTTCGAACTTATTAATTATAAACTTCCATGAATTGTTTGTTTGTTTTTTAATTTCGTGCAAAGCTACTCAAGGGCTATCTGCGCTAGCTGTCCCTAATTTAGTAGCGTAAGACTAGAGGAAAGGTAGCTAGTCATCACCACCCACCGACAACTCTTGGACTATTCTTTTACCAACGAATAGTGGGATTTACCATAACATTATAATGTCCTCACGGCTGAAAAGGCGAGCATAATTGGTTTGACGGGGATTCGAACCCATGACCCTCAGATTACGAGTCGAAAGCCTTAACCCACCTGGCCATGCCGGGCCAACTTCCATGAAAATATATTTTTGAAATAATTGTTTTAGGTATCTCTAATCAATATGAGCAGTTTTTTATTTTACCGTGTAAAAGTACATAGCACTGAATTGAGTACACTCTGAATCCCAAAGAGGGAATTGTGTGTTTTAGAAAAGTCTCCTGGATATTTCCTTAATTCCGCGGTGTTCTCTGGTGGCTGAATGACTTCTAACGTTAAAATTCGAGGCCCAATCACGTAGCCAATTGTGCAACATTGAGCTTAGGCAAAATAACTAAAAATACAATTCCTGCAGGCGTTTGTTTGGAGTATTTATTCTTTTTTAGTGTTTTCTATTCCACATAGTTTTTGTTAAAACAAGATTTTGAAAACTTATTGTTAAAACAAGTGTTGAAAAAGAGAAAGAATTTCATGGTGGAAAAATATGGAGGAGAATGTGGTACTTAAATGAATCACCGAAGTTCTACTTTTGTTGAAGTACTTTTGAAATTCGATTAGGAAACAGAAACACTTTTATCCAATTTTTTAACTTTAAGATTTTACTTATTCGAATAAAATTTCAGCACCTTAGTATCTCTTTCTTTTCCTAATAAGATGAGTTGCTATCTATATAATAATTTATCACATGCGAAAGAATACCAATAGGACTACAAATGGGCTTAAACATTTCATTGAAAAGAAAGTACATAACTTGAATAAAAAAACTAATACACCTGAAAAAAGATTTATTTTATTGTAAAATCATACGAATATTTTTTCACTAACTAACATTAATCAAGCCAAGCTACGTGTTGAAATATTAGACTAAATTTCAATTCCTGCTTCCAAACTACCATCACAACAGAAGGTATTATGATAGGCCGAAAATGCTATAAACACTGACTTGTAGAATGATGCATTCCGGAATGATAGAACGCATATTTTCATACACGTTAACTTAACATTTTCATACACGTTAACTTAACATTTTTATTGTTTCTGTCAATTGGTTTTTAGTTTATTTGAAAATTTGAACGTGAATGATGATGAAAATATTCCGTTTATACATATATAAAGCATTTTACCTATTGCTTAGAATAGTGCACGAGTTTTGGTTTCTTCTAAATCGACTAGTTATTATTTCTTGTCTACTGATTTGTCCACTGTATACAGAATGAATTTTTAAAAATACGATACACTGCTTCTATTGGAATAGCAATTAATTAAACACTTATATATCCGCGGTTCAGCGTAAGCTTTAGTCCTTATCTGGGATTCTATTCCTGAGTTAGCCCATTTTAAAGCTTTGCGCTTAACAAAAATCAAACCAAGAAATCATCTGTAGCAATGCTCGAATTTCCAATTTTTTATTAACTAAATAAAATCATCCGATACAAAAAAAAAGGTAATGAAACTGAAAATATCTTCTGATATAGTAACAAAATAAACAACAACTATGTAAGGCTTATGAAGACTCACAACTCATAAGTTCACAGCCTCGTAGCTACATCTCGAAACTGATGTCTATTTGAATAAGAGAGATTGAAATCTTGTTTGACCATATACCTGTCCTACCTCCAGCTTCAACTCCAATGTACGTTTGGTCTGCTTAAACATAGCCTTAGAGAGACATCAAAGTCTAGTTTGTTTGAATTTCGCGAAAAACTACTCAAGGGCTATCTGCGCTAGCCGTCCCTAATTTAGCAGTGTAAGACTAGAGGGAAGGCAGCTAGTCATCACCATCCACCGCCAACTCTAGGGCTACTTTTTTACCAACGAAGAGTAAGATTGACCATAACATTATAACGCCCCCACGACTGAAAAGGCGAGCATATTTAGTGTGACGGGCATTCGAACCCACGGCCCTTGGATTACGAATCGAGTGCCTTAACCACCTGGCCATGCCAAGACGTGTGGTATAAGACTGAGTTCGTCGTCCATAACAGAAGTTTCTTAAACAGAAATTATAGTGCCAGGAAATTGTACATAACCATGACTTTTAGAACAAGTATAGTTAATGATAAAGAAAGTTGTTTCAATGGCATCATGAGATTTGAAATGCCGTTTTTTATAAAGTGATGTTAACTGTTATGCTCAGTATTCTAATGCTCACAATCAAATATGATTGTATTTAATCATTACTGTTCTTGAGTTGATTAATCGTGATTGAGAAATACTCTACGTTTACTTTCAGCTAATATTTCTTGTTCGTGACAGAAAAATAATAATCATATTGATATTCAGTAGAGATTCCCGAGGGTAATAAATCACACATGTATGAAAGCATATTCTTAAATGCTTTACAGGATACTAAGGACATATTAATATATATTATATATATTCCAGTTTCTCACAACTTTCTGTTCTATGAATACCACCAAATAAAGAAATTTATATTTTAAGAACCTGCCGCAACGAAGCACTACATGTATTATATGTACGGAGACACATTTTGATGATATCAGACAGGCTAATAAACGACTCTTTCCACCAAACACTTGTAACGTTCTCTTAGAAGCGCACTGTAATCTCGTCCCTCAGTTATTGAATTCAGATATTAGAAAAAAACACATTTGGTTTTATTGGTATGTTTTTCTGTAAAATAATAAGAATAATAAAGATTTGGCTATTTATTGTGACACTGGCAAATGTTAACCGAAAGGAAATTCAGAATATCTAATAACATTGATAATAACTCCAGCAAAAACACATCTTTTCCAAAATAATTCGGAGCATTGTACAACCTATAATCCTCGAAAGTTGTTACCTCTTATTTATTACTTGAAAATAATTCATTTCATCATGTATTTCTAGATTAATTAACCGCAATTAGGTTTACATGGTTAAACATTTTAAAGCATGGTAGTTACAAACTGAGTTGTTCTAAATTTAATGCTTCAGTACACTATAAGTTTGTTCCACATACTTCAAACTAGTTAATCCTGAAGCATCACATAGCCGTACTAGTACTAACAAAAGATTTTTACTATAATGCAACGTGTCGCTGTTTCTGACATAATAAGATACTGAAATACACTTTATATACAATATAGTAACATTTCCGTTTCTCTGACACATTTACGCATGAGTTTGAAACCCAAGAAGCCACCAAGACAACTAGATAAGAAGCAGTAAGATGATAAAACCTGAAAGCTTCCTTCGTGTTGCTAATAAATGCCAAGAGATGGCTAATTACAGCACACAAAGATTAGCCAGAATATCCTGTAATAAAAGCTCCCGGATGTCGAAAGTCTGAAATCTTGGAAGAGAAACCAGAAAATGATAGAATAGTTCAGAAGTATGGTGGCGAAACTAAATCGATGAGGAACTTGGATATAAAATTTGCCTCCTAAAACTGACTTGATTATCGTCTCTTCTACAATTTACATAATAATCGTAAAAAAAATTCTGCTTTTTACATGAGCAAAATCGATGAATGTATTCATCACTGAGCTAGATATTGAAAAGGTTGATCTAAATTACCCAGATAATAAGGGCATTAATTTTCAAAATATTGGTATTAAGAATATTTTTTGTATTTAACTAAGTGTTCACAACGTTGTATTTAGCTACTTCTTTACAAATTCAAAAGGATTGTATTCAGCTCTTTAAATTTTGACAACATTGTGTTTAATTTTTGAAGTACTGAGAGTGTGTTTAGCTGTCCAAATATTAAAAGCGTTTTTTAGCTATTCAGCTATTGAGAACATTGTGTTTAATGGTTCAATTGTCGAGGACGTACTTAGCTATCCAAATATTGATAAGCTGTTTAAATCTTGAAGACATTCTGTTTAATTGTTCAAATATTGAGAACATCGCTGTGGCTGCTCAAACCTGAGAATGCTGTTTTAGCTGTTTAAATCTTGAGGACATTGTGTTTAGTTGTTCAAATATTGAGAACATTGCTTTAGCTGTTTAAATTTGAGAATATTGTTTTAGCTGTTTAAATCTTGAGGGCATTGTGTTTAATTGTTCAAATGTTGAAATCGTGCTTAGCTGTCCGAATATTGAGATCAGCGTTTTTGGTTTTCAAATCTTAAAAACGTTGTGTGTAATTTTTCAAATATCTAAACGCTTCTCTTCACTATCTAAACAATAAGAGTAAATGATAATTTTGTCTAGATAAAAAAATGATTTCCTTTATTATGTGGATGATAAGAATATTTTACTTTGCCGTTTATAAAATAAAATATTGATAAAGCAATTACAAAACAGTAAAAACATTTTTATATATGATCAAGTTGATCGCTTTCACAACTTCTGATTCTAAGAACATCACCAAATAATCTCATTCCTTATTTATTGAATTCAGGAATCTGAAAAAAGAAACACATTTCGTTTCGTTAGTATATTTTGAGCCAAATAATAAGAATAATGAAGGTTTGGCTAACTATTGTGACTCCGGAAAATGTTAACTAAAAGGAAACTCGGAATATTTGATAACATAGGAGAAACATTTCTTTACCAAAATTATCTGAAGTATTATACAAATGTTGAAGACGTGTTTAGCTGTTACAATCTTGGGAACAATGTGTTTAATTCTTCAAATGTTGAAAATATTCCTGTCGGGGGGGGGGCGAATTGCTAGTCTGTAATTATAATACAAAAATTGTGTGTGCGTATCTAAATACCTATATGGTGTTATCTCATTGTGTGGACCAGTTTCACTTAAACACCTCAGAAAAATGTTGTATTAATTTGTGCGGGTAATAATATAAATAAGGTTGTGACATGAGAGCTTGAATAAGAAACGTATGAAAATGGGACATCAGTACTAAGTAAGAGAATATGAAGAAAACTATGTATAGTCAAACATGATTTTGATAAATATTTTATCCCAGTGGCCTCGTTGTTTCACCACCTTACACATTTTACATTATTACAATTAATATAAAATGTTTAATGAGAATCTAAACATATATCGACTTTTAAAGTTAAATTTTGTTTGGTAGATAGTACGATATATACATTTCGTTTCAGGTATATGTGCTTTCATTTTTAATTTTTTTAAACAAGTTTGGACCTAATATTTACCAGTTTATACCACCTGACTTTGTAATTGAAAAAAGGTATTCATTGCTGTTTGCTACTTTGCATTTTATGGCAAGATATCGAGTAAAAACTACGACCCTAGAGTGTCCATCATAATACAAGGGATAATCCTCTGCTTGGATACCCTTGGAAGTCTGTGAAATCCTTACATTACCGTAAGTGTACTGACGTTAAATTTGGGGTAATGGACGTTCCACCTGTACGGGTGGAAATTTTGAATGGTGTGAATGGACTAGTTCCTAGAGTAACGTGGGAAGAACACACACTTGAAATAATAGATGCTGCCGTTATATTAAGAATTCAGATCAGACTTGAGTACAGAACAAACATCTACAAAATGCAACAAAAAACTTAAGCAAAAGGAAACAAAAGTGAAGGTAAAACAACAGTGACTTTTCCATTTACCTGGTGTCTGTCCTGGCGAAGTGGTTAGGGAGGTCGAGGTGTAATCTAAGGGACGCGGGTTTGACTCCCTGTCATACCGAACATGCTCGGTCCTTTTAGCCGTGGAGACGTTATAATGTGACGGTCAATCTCACTGAGCGTTGGTAAAAGAATGGTTCAAGAGTTGGCGGTGGGTGGTGATAACTAGCTGTCTTTCTCTAGTCCTAAACTGCTAAATTAGGGTCAATTAGTACAGATAGCTCTTATATCGCTTTGCGCAAAATTAAAACACACGCAAACAAACAAATTATTCCCATGGTCGATATCTAGAAGAAATATTTCAACTCACAAATATTTGTCGTCTAGCATCAAAAGAATGAGTGTCATGGAATAGACATAAGTGATAATGCATGACGTGCGTCTTTAGAGACCTTGATTTTATCATACTTCTTGGGAGTAGGTGTTGTAAGAGTTAAATATGTAACAATTATACTACACTGCAGAAATATTATTACACAAATTGTTTTGTTTGATGTAAACACATATCTGTTGCAGTTATTGGGGTATGAAAGCTTCATATCATCAAGAAATACAAGGTTTAAATTTTTACATTACTGCAACTTTAAGGCAAAAATACTATTACAAACTCACTGGAATCATCAGGATAGTTTTATCAAGTTGATACAAACTTGATAGTCACATGTATACGAGTACATCACCAACCATAAATATTCCTTAGAAACGCTAAAAGCAGGCAATCTGTGAAAACGCTATGCAGCATAACCAAGATAGGCATTTACATTTCAGTTGCCCGAACAATAAGAAGCGCATGAAAGATTCTTACTGATAAAATTATGCTCTACCTTTCTAGTGGTAAAAGCAGGACGTCTCCACGTGCAAAAGTAGGGAATTATTAGGCTATGAAAAGCTTAATAGATGGCTTCAAATGGAAGTTTTAAGAAACTAAAATCTTGGATAAAGTCGCGCTTAGTTCTCATGTCTCTTTCACATTACATATAAGATGTAAGTGTGAATTGCGAAACGTTTTCTTGTCAACGCTGAACAACACATGGGTGAAAGACGAAAAAATAATACAGAAGATTGTGTTAGTTTCTGCCAGATAAGCTGGAGAAGATGGCTCTACAAAAAACAAACTAGCCTAACTACATATTGTTTGTCTACACACAGTATCTATTGCAGTATTTGACTTTTCCATACGTTTAAACAATTAAATTTGTGTTTTAGTTTTTAATTAATCAGCTCAAACAATCGAAGTGTTATGCCTGCCAACACTTTTCAGACACTTGCAGGTATGTCCGTGTTTGAACTTGTCAATTATCAGCTAAAACAAGCGAAGCCTTATGTTTGTTAACACTTTTCAGACGCTTGTATGTAGGTCCATGTTTTAACTTATTATTCATCAGCTCAAACAAGCGAAGTCTTATGTTTAATAACACAGACACTTGCACAAGCATAACATAATGTGTGCTTATCAAACGCCACTTACGGCATGTGGTATTAAAAGCCTATGCCACAAAGATCATTTGGTTGCCTGATATTGTTACCATATATCTCTCACATGGAAAACTAATGAGAAAAAATGCTCAAGTTGCATATTGTATGGCTAGACTTCCACTATCATCAAAACGTATTCTATTTATATGCAAAAACGGCTCGTTTGGGTTGAGAAAATATTTTACATAGAAGAGCGAACAACGTTTCGACCTTCTTCGGTCATCGTCAGGTTCACAAAGAAAGAGGTAACTGACCGGAAGCTGACCACATGTTTGAAAGGGGTTGTGTAACTGAGTGTCGGAATGTAGAGGGCGGTATTAGATGTTTGAATATACAATTTTATTTATTTACTATAAACTATGCTCACCAGATAAAATTAACGATGAATTAGACAAAATAAAACAATACTTCAATAAGTTTCCTCCACAAACCGTAGAAAACATTATACGCACACACCTAGACAGAAAGCAAAATCAACCAACTAAAGTAAATATATCTCACGAATCAAAAAATCACGAAACCATATACTGCTGTATACCATATATTCCTGACATCAGCAAACAAATAACCAACATTTGGCAAAAACTAGTAACAAAATATGACATTCCAGTTAATACCAAATTTATTCAAAAACCAGGCACAAAACTGAGGTCTATACTATGTAAAAACTACACTGAGAAACACCACACCAACATTATTTACAAAATACAATGTGATAACTGCCACGACTTCTATATTGGAGAAACAAGTAGAAAAATGGAAACCAGATTCAAAGAACATAAAAAGTCACCTTCACACGTTTACGAACACTGCAAGTCAAATAAACACAACATAACCATAGAAAACACTCAAATACTAAATAAAGAAACAAACATAAACAAACGCAAAATTAAAGAAGCCTTACTTATACAACAACTTAAACCCAAAATAAACCAATATAAAGGAACGCCTTTATACCTATATTAATATAATAAATAAATAAAATTGTATATTCAAACATCTAATACCGCCCTCTACATTCCGACACTCAGTTACACAACCCCTTTCAAACATGTGGTCAGCTTCCGGTCAGTTACCTCATTCTTTGTGAACCTGACGATGACCGAAGAAGGTCGAATTGTTCGATCTTCTATGTAAAATATTTTCTCAACCTAAACGAGCCGTTTTTGCATATAAATTTCTCAACAAGTGGGTTTCTCGACATCACTGAAAACACATTCTAGAGAGCATGTATTTAATGGAGCCAGCTAGGACTAGGATTTTTCTGTAGATGCTGATGGGTAAATAAGAATGCCTTTCTGCATGTATTTGAGTAATAAGATTAAATGCAGCTAAAGGCGTTCTCAATATAATTGTATTGTACGTTTTGACTGCATAGAGACTGAGTACGTCAAATACACAGCAAATACAATCTGATAATTTGTTTTCCCATTCTTTTGTACAAGTTATCAAAACACAATATAATACTTGATATGAGTTGATACATATTGGATTTGGTAATAAATAAATAAACAAACGTTTTTGCTATTTCAGAAGAAATTAGCAAGGAAACTATACTTTGATAATTGTGCGAACTCCCACAATTTAGTGGCTACAATATTGTGATGTTTTAAATGTATAACATTTTACAAGTGATTTATCTAATAACAAATTTATGCTATTTTAAATAGCTATTTTTACTTGACTCTACAAATCTTGATTGATGATAGAAAAAAAATATCTCCAAACAATTTAAATTATTTTAAGTATCAATAATCAAATACCGTGAATCTATTTAAAAGGAGAATAAATTTGGCTGCTAGACTAAGGAGTACGATGCTATTAGATAATTAAGATTGTTTTTGGAAATCCATTAACAATCTGAGGCAGCTAATTTATATTAAGATGTCTACGTATCAAGCGTATGTTTTAAATTAGGGCAGTAGATGAAGGTAACGCTTGACCAAAAGACTTTTAACCGGTTCAAACAGAATATTGATGTGGCATCTTTAAGCCAAATGTAACATTAAAAATAACCACATTCTTAATTATCTTCAATTAAGAAATTTTATACTTGTTTTATTTTGTCCAAAAAATGTGTAGGTGAGGGATTGAAACGTCTCACTAGACGATTTTTGTTTATTATATACTAAAAATGTTCATTAATGGCATAACGTATTAGCATTTTTAGATCATTGTTACATTTACATACAAGACTACGTTGAACACGTTTGTTTTTATAATGCTCACAAGAGCAGTATAAGTTAATTGAAATTACTTGTAATTACTCTAGGTTTCTAAAACTGCTTAAATGGATGACGTTAATGATGAAATATGTATGCATAGACGAGCACATGAATGTTCTGGAAACACTAATACGTAAAGCAAATATTTGTTAGTTATCTTTCTAAGGCAATAGTGTAGTTTCAACAGTTACGATTGTATATGAAAATAATACTGATCTAATGCATCACGCCCATAAATTTTAGTAGGAAACAAGTAATTGTAGATAAAATTCAGGTTATTAATTAGTTATTATTCCTTCAACGAATCTATCAAACAAAAACATTGAAGATAAAAGACTGTCTACTACCAACAAGTTATTTAATGTTTTTTAAAGGCGTTATCAATATAATTGTATTGTACGTTTTGACTGCATAGAGACTGAGTACGTCACATCAAAACGTTTTTAGAAGTCTTCTCTAACAGACAGCCGTGAGTCTTGACAGTAGCTCTGCTGTGTAAGCTTCGTCATTTTTCGTAACAAGGACCAACCAGGTATTCCAGCTCACTAAAATGGTTGAAATAGAAATGCGTCTGTATAAGATGAGTGAAGGTATATTATTCAAGAGAACTGGCAAAGAATAAAATACCCTTAGCTGTTTAAAAACTTTCATGTGAATGAATACATTTTAAAAATATCTTTCAACGAATTTTGATCTTGGCCAAAGAGCCAGCGTATACATCGTATAGATACTCTTTGCCATGAACTAATTACCTAATTATTAGATCGGTCTATTCTTCTGAAGAAGAATTTGTATGGCTCTATCCCTGCCTTTCAAAGTTAATAGTCCAGGAAGTCATGTTAGTAGGAGAAAGAAAGCATTTTAACAAGTTTTGTGTTTAAACAATAATGTGATTGTTTATTAATGAATGTACAACAAAGGACCCATGCAGGGCCTTTTTATTTAGGTTAAATCGCATTTCAATTTAGGTTTTTGTTTACTTGATTAAGGAAAAACTCTTATGAACAGCTTTGTACTGTTATTATAGAAATCAAGAAAACATATAGATAACAGAATTAACTTTTATATTAATGCTATAAGTATACTTTTTATTTCTTACTTTGAAGGTCATAGTTGTCAACACATATGTTAAACCAGACGTCAATCACTTCATTCATTAGTAATGATACATTCGACTCTTGCGTTACGGAAGGGATGTATTCTTGAAAATGCTTCCGTTGCACACAATTCCATAACTCGCAATCTGTTTTCCTGTTGATTCCCATGTAATAAGTATAGATACGTTCTTACATTAATTCGTTTAATCCACAAAAGCAGTAAAAGTATGCATATGAATGTAATAAAACATTTAAAAACACATATTAAATGTAACTGACACAGTTTAATAGTTTTACTCATCAAAAATAACAGCGCAGGGAGGGAGATTCAGTACTAATATGGACGTCAGCCTCATCTTATAAAACACAATCATGATTCATCTTAATGTTGATGTGATGTAGGATCAGCTCTTTTGACGAAGAATGTCTCAAGAGTTGTTTGCTGTTTCCGATACATCTTCTACTTGTAGCAGTGCATGGCCACACTCATGGCTGAGGTACTTAGCAGTAAGGGTTTGAATCACTTATTCTACGAAACCTAATGATTGGGATGATTGGTTAGTGTTCCAATAACGTCCTCCTCTTCTGCAGTTCGCTTTTGTTTCAACATTATCAGATCCTTATTTGACATATCTTGTCCATGGGACTTTAATAACTCAAGAACAATAATCTTCGATGATACCTTCAAAACCACCGTCTTGCAAGTGCCACTTTTCCGGTATTTCCTGCTTGGGGGAACCCTATAAATTCATTGGTACTCTCTGGTTGTATGTTTGACCACACACCATTTATAATTGACTCCTTCACCTCATCTCACAAGTTGGTGATGTTGTCAATTACATGAATTGTAGTTTTAATCAGTTGTTTCAGAGTTCTCTTCAAACTGGATATAACATCCTGATCCATTGAAAGATGTATTATTAGGGATGTACTCAAGTTTTATATCATTCAAGTTCACTTAGTGGTTTCGTGCTTTGTCTAACATGAGCAATAATCTGTTGGTAATATTACACTTAGGATAGCACTTTTCAACATCAGGACAGTGGACATTGATGAACAAGTCTTGAAAAATACTTATAATCATCCAAGCCTTCTTATTTGAACGCCAAATCGCTGGTAAATTAGGCTTGGCATATTCCTTTACAACCCTAGCGTTTCAAAATTGTACACTAGTAAGGGCTGTAATTTAAAATCTCCAACAATATTGTCGTTCACAAGTAGAGTCAGACGATCTTCGATGCCTTGAATCCTGATGTAGATTTCTCTTCCCTAAAAATAAATGTTCTATCTACCATGCATTTTCAGAACTGTCCCGTTTCATTCACTTTGAAGACTTGTTCTGAACTGTAACCTCTTCATTTATAATTTTTTTCACTTTACTAGGATATTTTCGTGCAGCTTTTACATTAACATGACAGTTTCACCATTAGTTTTATGCTGTGCAAGTTAAAGTGCTTCAAGAACCTATCAAACCACCCTTTACTTGCCATGAAGGTTTTTCCTTCAGAACTATCACTACCACTTTGTTCAGTCATCAAATCATCATAAGCTTTCTGCCTTAGCTTGTATAACCATCTTGTTTAATGGCACATTACATTGGATCTGGTCTTCAACCCACACACTCTGGAGTCTTTCCATATCAAGCATCACTTCATCTAGAGGTGCAGCTACTTTAGCACTTGTCTTGATATTTCTTTATTTTCACGTATTGTTCCAACTGTAGGCGTAACAAGTCCTAAAGTCTTAAGAGCTAAGTTTATATTTGGCACCAAACCTCTTCAAAACATCAAGTTTCATATCCAAAGTAATTCCTTTCGGTGCTCTCTTGGGTATACTACTTGCATTTGAACTTGATGGTCTTGATTAAGGGTAATTCATTGCAGTCTTGAAAGCGATACAGAGAACAACTGCGTAACCATATGGTTACTGGATTAACAAAGCGCGCTATCTACATCACTGACACTTGGAATAATGCTCCAAATTTCTAAAAAAAGAAAAAAGATTTATTTTTTTTATTTACCTCAAAACTTCGTAAGGGTGAATTTGCTGTCCATAAGCTGAATTTCAAAACCACGCTTAAAAATTTCCATGTGGGCAAAATTCTCTAACCCGAACACACGTAACCAAAGGGCAGACTGTTCTTTAATCAAGGTCTTTATGTGGTGCATAAATCTGTTCATCGACTTAAATCTTAAAAAACACATGATAAACTCAACATGTTAAGAAAGAAAGCTTAACAGACCACGAAAACAACTGCTCATAACTTTTTTGTAGATAATTCAGTCCTGTATATGGATTATAAACTTAACCATTGTGACGCAAGCGTAGATCATTTATTTCATTGGCATTTTTATTTTTGAATGCTTTGTTGAGCAAATGTTCATATTTAAATGCACACTATTAATTTAAATATTCAACGCAGTAGCTTTTTTAATGATACATTACATCTCATTAGTAATTTATATGATATATTACTGACACAATGTAATAAGAAATCTCATTAGCTCTTTAACGATATCTTACATTTTATCTTATAAGCACTTTATTGATGGTTTTCAAGAAATGCCTCTTGAAAACTTATTTTATATCTTAAAATAACGTAAGAAAATCATTAAATTTTAACAACCACAAAACATATCTTTTTTATGTAAAGTATGCCCACTGCTTTCAGTCTTACAATCAAAATAACATTCTATTACTACTGATGCTCAGCATGACCAGGTGGTTAAGGCACTCGTCTCGTAATCCGAGGGTTGCGGGTCGAATCCTGTCAAACCGAAGATGCTCGCTCTTTCAGCCGTGGGGGCGTTATAATGGTACGGTCAGTCCCATTATGCGTTGGTAAAAGAGTAGCCCAAGAGTTGGCGGTGGGCGGTGATGACTAGCTGCCTTCCCTCTAGTCTTACACTCCTAAGTTAGGGATGGCTAGCGCAGATAGCCCTCGTGTAGCTTTGGTCGAAATTCAAAACAAACCAAACCAATTACTACTGAATGCATATATAAAACGTGCTTATGTAATGTATCATCTGTTCGCATTACACCAGTTTCGATAATTATACCTTCAAGCCACAATTGAAACCATAATATTTCATTGTTTCAACTTTTGTAAATTGGATGTTACTTGATCAATGGTACCTCATAAAGAAAAATGATGAAATTATAATTACAATTTTGCTAATAACACAGTTATTTGTAACACAAGTAATGAAACGTAAGTGAGATGTAATATTAACTCCTATCATGACACAGAAGTCCTACATAACCAACAATACCTGATATATTTCATCTGTAACAATATTTCAGTTAATTACAGTTAATACTTATAGAATTTAATTAACGTGTAATTAATAAATAATAATAACTTATGTATTTCACACATTCATTTTAATAGGTTTGATAGCTCACATATACAAACATTTGGCAAATGTGAAAATGTATTTTTATTTATTATTTAGTATGCTTTACAAAAAACATTCAAAATTTCCGTATTCTGAAACATTGGGATATCAGTAATCTTTTAATACATGTACATTTATCTATATATATTGATGAATAAAAATATAGTAATATAATGAAAGTATTTTGTTTTGCGGTTGAATTAGCCTAAGGGTCAGCTTGTTCGAGGGTTTATGGTTCACGTCTTATTCCCTGAAAGATACGATCCGCATTTTGGGATTACGTGTTCATTATAAGAGTGCTGGTCAAATCTTGCTTCTGATAAAAGAGTTAGCACAGCATACATAAAAGGTTCAGTGAATTAAATAAAGACCTAAACTTCAAGCGATTTTTAATAGTTGACTGTTCTTTAGGAGAATAATGGGTGATGATTAGTGAGTGCAATGTGATATATAGGTGCAGGTATGATTAATGAATGCAATATAATATATAGTTACAGATGTGATTAGTGAATGCAGTGTAATATGTAGGGACAGATGTTATTAGTGAGTGCAATGTAATATATAATGTACATATACAGACGTCAATTAAGCTAGACGTATCAGATGAGTTGACCTTGTAGACTAGCTCATCATAACTGGACACGTTGGTGTTAGGCTTAGTTTGTGCAAAAGAAATGTGTACATTACATGAGAAAGGTATGAGTAATAATAGTTAAATAGATGTTAAAACAGAAGAGGATGGGAATTAGAGAAGATGATAATGTAAAGAAATATCTAGGAAATAATACCAATATATGAAAATAGAAACATGAATAAAAATATGGATAATAATAATAACAGTAACATCTTATTAATTACAGATGTAGTTTTGAATTTTGTTTAGAAACGTGCAAAGGACACACATCCTGGATTCGAGACTTATGCATTTGGCGTTATCGTCAAATCTCACTTTTTAGTCAGGCAGAAGTCGCTTAATAATTGGAAAGGAGAACTGTTGAAATACTGTTGACTAGCTCTCTTGTCTATCTGTTCAATATTAGGGACGCCTGTGTGAAGATAGCATTCGTGTAGCTTTGCATAAAAATACAGAAAATTATTTCCGATTAATGAGATTAAAAAAAAAACGAAATGAAAAGATTATTTTTAAACAAAGTTAAAAATTAATAAAAATTAAAAATCTTAAGGGAATCCATTTACATTGAAATACTTTGGGAAGCTATAAGAGGTTTTTTTTTCACACTCTCAACTTTACGCTACTTGTTACGAATTGACACACGTCTAGTTTTCTATTTATTATGATTTTGATTCATGTTTAAACTTCTGTTATCGTTCGAGACTTGGCGCATGTACAGAAGCCGTTATTGAAGCAGTGTGTGTGTATGTTGTAGAAACACTTCACAGCATTGTTTTGGTAAAGTTTATTGGGTAGAAATATATTAACTGGTTATATTAGCAGAATAAAAACGTATAGCATGGCATAAAATTGTCACTAAACAACTCAGCCGGTGAAAAATTACACACACCACAAGGTTTCCAATCTAAATCAAAAGGAATAATTTTCTTTTACGTAACTTGCGTACAGGAAAGATTTTCTTTAAGAAAGGTAATGCGATAAAAAAAATCATGAAATCGCTAAGAAGAGAAAATGATTTTTTAAAGTTTCATAATGAATTCAAGATCCTTGATATGATCAAATCGGGGATTATGAATTTTTTACGCGGGAATATTCGTTGTACTTTATGATATTAGAAAACGAAAAGGAATATGGATGAACATCGGACACCAGTATCAATTGGAAAGAGACCTGCAAGAAGTCGTACCCGAGCTGTAACAAGCAAAGTACATAGTACTGTAAGAGAATGACATTCCATGAACACATAGATCATTGTCAAAATGCGCCTCACACAACAGTAATCAGCATAATCAAGCAGGATCTTTGAAAAGTGACACAAGTAATGTGTATAACATTAGCCTCCATGTATTACCCGCTTAACTGTCGTATATCTGAAGCAGTTGTAGAACGAAACAGGCATTCATGCAATTCCATACGAAGATGTATCGATCAGGTTGGTGGATGTTGCGCTAAAGAATTCCTGTATAATTAGATTGTTAAAATGGATGCTTGGGAAACCAAACTAGATTTTTAATGGAAAGTAGCAGTACTCTCCCTACTGTGGAACCTTTTGTGATAGAGACTAAGATTATTGTCAAGATACATGAGCATTAGATAGATTATACCCAACATGGACTGTAACAAAACAGGACGTCATGCTATAAACATTGTAAATATTTTATGACGCAACTCATAAATTATTCGTTTTTATTAGCAGAATTATATGTTAAAAGCAAACTAAAAATATAGCAAAAATAAGTTTTAATGATAGTTTATTTAACAGATTATCTGTATATTACATGTGTTAATGCTATTGATAATTATTACTTACATATGAAATTTCCAACGTTAGATTATTATCTTTTAGAATTTCTCCCCCGTGGCACAGCGGAATGTTTGTGGACTCGCACTGCAAAAAAAAACGAATTTCTATACTAGTGATGGGCAGAACTCAGATAACTCACTGTGTACTTATGTGCTTAACTACAAACAATCATCTTTCAGAGCCCGGCATGGCCAGATGAGTTAAGGCGTTCAACTCGTAAGTTAGGGGTCACGGGTTCGAATCCCCTTTGCACCAAACATGCTCGCCCTTTCAGCCGTGGGGGCGTTACAATGTTTCGATCAGTTCCATTATTCGTTGGTAAAAGAGTAGCCCAAGAGTTGGCGGTGGGTGGTAATGACTAGCTTCCTTCCCTCTAGTCTTACACTTCTAAATTAGGGACACTTAGCGCAGATAGCCCTCGTGTAGCTTTGCGCGAAATTCAAACAAACAAACAAATCATCTTTCAGAGTCTCCTTACCTTTATAACTCGCGTCAGAAAAACCTGTGAATAAATATTCCATGACGAACTTTCTTCACTGATGAGATTTAAAACGATTTGAAAGAGTTAACGAACATACGTAAGAATAAACTGTTTTGTTTTATTTATATCACTGTTTATGATACTTGCTTAGCCATCTATGTTTATATACATATATAATGACTAAATTTCATATATATTAAAATTATTAATTATTATTTAATTCAGCCCAAAAGACGCTGTGAGCACAAACTAATAATTAATTTTTAATTTGAAAACAAAAATGGGAGAGATTTTCTTTGTCTATGAGCAGATAACATATCTCAACGTTGGCAGAACTCTGTAGATTGTCACAATATCCTCGTGTTATTTGTAATCAGCTTGGACATTTCATTCCGTTTTACGTACGTGTCTTACAAGTATTCATTTTTATATTATCTTCTGTCATTGATTTTTTTGTTTTTCGAATTTCTTTTTAAGTGCTACGTTTTCTTTTCCTTAAACATTGGAGTCGATTTGGATCGATAATTGTAAAATGCTGTGTAGAAGTTCAACAGTCAGACGCAGTGTTTCAAATTAATAATGTTTTTATTCTACAATGTTCTTACTGAATGGATTAAGTTTAGAAAAGAAGAGAAAATAAGTAAAACAGAGCCTCAAGTTTTAGCGATGTAAGATTGGTTTGGTTTTTTGGAATTTCGCACAAAGCTACTCGAGGGCTATCTGTGCTAGCCGTCCCTAATTTAGCAGTGTAAGACTAGAGGGAAGGCAGCTAGTCATCACCACCCACCGCCAACTCTTGGGCTACTCTTTTACCAACGAATAGTGGGATTGACCGTCACATTATAATGCCCCCACGGCTGGAGGGCGAGCATGTTTGGCGCGACGCGGGCACGAACCCGCAACCCTCGGATTACGAGTCGCGCGCCTTACGCGCTTGGCCATGCCGGGCCGCGATGTAAGATAAAGACAGAATATTACAGAAACATCGAACAAAGCTTAGTATTTAGCTTGCCTTGACCAGAAGGTATCAATAACACTATGTAACACAATTTTTTTCCTGGATAGTATGTGTTACTTCCTAATTGCTTATGTTGTAAGAGTACAGAAAATGCCATTATTCCCTTCAAACTTTGGTTTTGTGATCTGGATAATAACATTTGGCCTGGCATGGCCAAGCGCGTAAGGCGTGCGACTCGTAATCCGAGGGTCGCGGGTTTGCGCCCCAGTCGCGCTAAACATGCTCGCCCTCCCAGCCGTGGGGGCGTATAATGTGACGGTCAATCCCACTATTCGTTGGTAAAAGAGTAGCCCAAGAGTTGGCGGTGGGTGGTGATGACTAGCTGCCTTCCATCTAGTCTTACACTGCTAAATTAGGGACAGCTAGCACAGATAGCCCTCGAGTAGCTTTGTGCGAAATTCCAAAACAAACAAACAAACAAAATAATAACATTTAGAAATTAACCTCTTTTCTATGTAAAAACAGGCAAATTTGCACATTTTCATTTATATAAGGTCTGAATAAAGCAACATATGAATCAAGATTTACATGTATTTATACTAAAGTTATACAAAAATGTTTTTTGAAGTTTTTCGAGATTTGCGATTGTAATGTAAATCACTTTATCTGGCGGAGTGGGTACAGGAAGCTCAGGGCAGTGTGGTACTGGGGCGATGGATGATGAAAGGTCCGGATACATGATAGTAGATGCATTCTTGCCAGCCCGACGTTTGGAAGGGTCCACCATGCAAAAGTAGCAATTGCTTGAGTGGTCAGTGGGTTCTCGCCAAATTCTTGGAATAGCAAACTTCATAGCTCTCTTTCCCCTATGTACCTGCAAAAGAGCAAAATAAAATTGTTATTATGAAAAATAAATTTATTTCATCCACAACTAATGTGTAATAGGCTCATGCAAAATATTTTGTATGTGATATTTTTCTATACAATTGGAAATTGAAAAAAATAAAAATATATTTAATTTTAAAAGGTTTAAAATTTGTATAATTTAAAATCTTACTATTCAAGCAAGAAAGAATTGTCCATCTTACCTTCTAGAGTTTTTTTGCAGAGTTTGTCTTGATCCCCGACAGGCATACTGAAATACACCTTGTAGGCTTCACACATCACAGAGTACTTTTTCGCTCTTGTCTTGATTAATTGGTCACATACGTAGCAGAATGCGTCTGGATATTGTTTGCAGCCTCTTGATGCCATCTCTGATAAAATCAGATTGGTCTGTGTGTTTACTTAGGCAGCTAGAACTAAACTGAAGTGGTGAGTACTGAGTATATTACTATAGAAAGTTCTAAAAAATTCTAAAAGGTTCTTAAAAATTCTCGTAAGTTCTACAACATTCTTGAAAGCAAAATTTGAAGAGAAAAGTAGGTCTTTTCTATTTACTTTAGGCATAAGCAATTAGGAAATAATACTTCCTACCCAGGAGCAAGAAAAAGTAAAAATTTTGTTACATAGTGTAGTTTAATATAGGAACGCAACTAAAAGGTAACTTTGGTTAAAAATTGATATAACTACCACTGATCATCGCAATTTAATGATCATTACAGTTGCACATCACAATGTAATATTGGCGTTTTCAACATCTTTATCATATTCTTAAAGTATATTGAGTTCAATTTGAATCCATATTAAAGAACTCAGTGTCTTTAGTCGAAAGACTTGAGTATGTACACTAGAGGGATTTTCAACGTAACAATGCAACAAGCCCGCCCTTTGTAAAAAAGTAACCTAAGAAAACAGAAGAATCTTGAAAAATATGGAACCAAAAATTTCTACAAAACAGTTGAAATGTTATAGCATATATAACTCGGTTCATGAGTCGTTAATAAAGCACAGTATTAGTTTATGAACTGGATCACTATAAAGTGTATTACAGGCCATTTATTTCTGATGCAATAAAGTCCAGTTTCCGAAACTATTCTTACCTTTACTGGGTTTATTTTCTTTAGCTTTTAATCCTACATATTATGAAATATCATAAGTTGATAACTGCGTAATCATTCTAATTCCAATTTACCTTCGAACATTCCCCTAACGCTTCACTCATGGTTTGCTCATAGAACGTGTTAAGAACAGTCTAAGTTCACTAATTTATGCAATTGTATTTTTGAAAGAGAAAGACGACATCTTATTCAATAAAGACGACGAAAAAACTTCAAATAGATATTTTTTCGTTCGACCCGACGTTTTGGCTTACTCACGTTTTCAACGATCTTTGAGACTCACAGGTAATAAAAATAATTTCGTATCATGTGAAGTTGTTTGTCGTTTTCTTTGAATATGATTTTTACCTTTCAGTCGGTGCTGAAAACTTTAAAACTAATATAAAGTTTGCGTATGCTGTGTAACTTGTAAAAATAGAAAACTTTAAATGACATCAAATTGAAAGCTTATACAAAAATAGCGTATAAAACCTGTAGACTATTTTATTTGAAATTGACGATAGGTAGACAACACAAAAAATGTACAAAAAGAAACGAAAACTTAATGCTTTAGACTTATAATGTTAAAAATAAATAGATTTCGGACGCAGTAAAATTATTTACAACCTAAACACCTGTGGACGAAAATATATTTGTATATACTCATAATCATCAGTTTACCTTAGATGTATCTTAATTTAAATACCTTTTTTGTTATATAAGAAGTAAAAATCCGTAATTTGCTTGATCATCGACCCTATCTCCGTTATTTTAAAAGGTAGAACATTTTGATTCAGACGAAAATAAATTCGTTATATTACATATATGATTACACGTGAAAACAGCCTTAGCTTGTAACCTAAGTCTGTGGTTATGCTAGATAATATATATATATAGCATAGGTGCTGGTATGTTAGGTTTTTCTGAAACATTCGATTTGTTTTGTCTAATATGCTATAAAAACAACTTTATTTTGTTACGTTGGCCAAACATCATCTGCATATCCGATGCTTCTCCGACATTACGATATTTATTAGAAATTACGATCAGTCTTATTCTAATGTAATGTCACACAAACAATCGACTTACGCTGATATTTTGTTAAATGAGAACCGAATATATTTTAGAAAACTGTCACTGCTGAGCTAAGCGGGGATGTATATTGCACTCTTAATAAATATTATCAGTCTAAGAAATCTATTATCACGTTTTAGATAGAAACACAACTTTAGTATAGAGCATCTGTTCTATCCTCTTAATGAAGTAGTATTATCAATCTAGAAAATCTGTTATTATCAGTTATGTAGAACTGTAGCTGTAGTACGGGGCATGTTTTCTGTTCTGTTAATGAGGAAGTGTTATCAATCTAGAAAATCTGTTATCATTAGTTATGTAGAACCGTAGCTTTAGTACGGGGCATGTTTTCTGTTCTGTTAATGAGGGAGTGTTATCAATCTAGAAAATCTGTTATCATTAGTTATGTAGAACCGTAGCTTTAGTACGGGGCATGTTTTCTGTTCTGTTAATGAAGAAGTGTTATCAATCTAGAAAATCTCTTGTCATCTGTTAAATAGAACCGTAGCATTAGTACAGAGCATCTTTTCTATTCTGTTAATGAGGAGGTATTATACTATGTAACACAATTTTTTTCCTGGATTGTATGTGTTGTTTCTCAATTGCTCATGTTGTATAAGTACGGAAAATGGCCATTACTCCCTTCAAACTTTGCTTTTGTGACCTGGATAATGAAATTTAGAAATTAATCTATTTTCTACATAAAAGCGAGCAAACTTGCACATTTTCATTTGCATAAGGTCTGAATAAAACAACATATGAATCAAGATTTACATGTATTTATACTAAAGTTATACAAAAATGTTTAGAAGTGAGTAGTTTTCGAGATTTGCGACTGTAATGTAAATCACTTTCACGTATCAGCCCCCAAATATAGTCTTCCATCATGTTTTCGTTATACGCTTCTTGGTAGCGGCATTCAAAGTCCAATATATCTTGGTGAAAGCATTTGTGTTGGTTCTCTAAGTATTTTCCCGTATTTTCCTTGAATTTATCAAGATGAGTATCAAGGATATGGACTTTCAGAGACATCCCGTAGCCCATTTTGCCGTAGTTCTTCACCAGAGCCTCAACCAGTTCCACAGATCTTGTGATTGCCCAAGAAGCCCCGAACCACTGCGACAAAGCCGCCCCAAGAATTTTTTTCCTTCTTACTGCGTTTATGAGGAAATTCTGTGCACTCCAGGATCTTCTTTATTTGTGATCCAACGAAGACACCAGCTTTTACCTTTGCTTCAGACAGCTTAGGGGAAAAAGTATCGAAGGTACTTGAAGACTGCAGACTCCTTATGAAGAGCTGTGACAAACTGTTTCATAAGACCCAATTTTATGTGCAATGGTGAAAACAACACCTTCTGAAGGTCCACTAGTAGCTCACACTTGACATTGTGCCTCCCCACAGAGAACTCGGTTCGTTGTAACCAGTGCTTCCTGTTGTAGTGAGCTGCGGTGTCCCTGCTGTATCAAAGGCAAAGATAACAGGGAAACTTGGTAAAACCACTTTGGAGGCCCATTCTGTTCTGTTAATGAGGAAGTATTATCAATCTGGACAATCTGTTATGTAGAACAGTAGCTTTACTACAGAGAATCTGTTCTATTCTGTTAATGAGAAAGTATTATTATTAATCTATAAAATTTGTTTTGATTAGACTACAGTTTTAGTGTAGAATATATTTCCTGGTCTGTTAATGAGGACATGTTATAGTTATGGCTCCGTTATGTCAAATATGAATACAGTCTTGCTCTACAGTACCAATATTTTAGATTTTATTAAACTCTTACTTCAGAGCTTTATTTCTGTTATACCAGATTTTAAAATTATTTAATCCAGAACATTAAATTAGTTTAATCCAAATTTGAGAGTGGTCTCATTTTACAAGCTATAATTCTATCATGCTAGGTTTGAGTACATTGTAAGTCTCAAACTTTTATATTTTTACATGAGAACATAAGTAATTTGTGGTACCATTCTATGCATAAGCTGATTTTTTTTTAAGAAATACTTTTTACATCAACAATGGAACCGCTGTTTCTATTCTTTGACAGAACAGTCAGATCTAACTACTCAGGACTGAAGCATGTTTAGTAATGGAATACTGTAAATGATCGTGAATAACAGATAAAACTAGACCTGCATCGTACAACACAATACTTCAGAAATTAATACTGTTGAAGTGTAAAGATATTTTAAAATAATTTACAGTTTAGGCATCTAGATGTAATACACAATACTCACATGATTTTATTCTCTGTTGTTTCTTCAAAATCTAGTGTATGAAAACAAACGTTATTTATAAAACTCATTATTGTTCTTTTTCTCTTCATTCTCGAAAAAAATATTTATTCTGTGTTTCAATGTTATTATATAGTATTACTTAGAACTAGTTTTCAGTCAGTAAATCCATACGTGGTAAAACTTCACCGATACGTTTGAAATTTTTAAAGTGTAAAGTAAGTAAATACGAAAACCAAAAACCTTTTATCCAGAAACATCACATATGATGTTTTATTTTTATGAGCTAGCGTTTCAGTACAATCTAAGTTCAAATTAACCATGACTGGAATGAAAAATATTTTAAACAAAATTACTTCAACAATTATATTTCCAAAGTGAATTATTTATCCAGTTAGTTTCCATGTTTAGTTTAGCCATATGCCATATAAAAGTGAATAGTTATCAATTTTAAGTTAATTTTCTTCGATAAATATTAGATTAAGCATCGATTTCTCTTGTTATATAATAAGTTTACAAGCTACAAGATATGAATTGGCCCTTTGATAGATCTTGTAATTTCGAAGATGCCGATCATGATTCAAATCCTTGCGATACCTTTGTATCAGTTATAAGAGTGACAGTGAATCTCTTATGGTGGGTGGCAGGTTGTTTCTATGGCCAGTAACTACGGATACTGCAAATAACCTTAGATAGATTTGTCAGTTGAAGTGGAGTTGAGGAACTGGTTGTGAAATATTCAGGTCGATGTCATGTTATGAAGTGTTCTCTAACTTGCCTTTAAACATCGATAAAGACAATATTCCATCCTAATTTAACATCTGGAAAATTAACTTTGATGTGCATGTGATGTGTTTCTCATTTAATCTGCTTGTTTGAGTAAAGTAGTACAAAGTTCAATAATTTTCAGTAGTTAATTCATCAAATATTAAACTTGCTTCAAACTAGAAAATTATTTTGAAATATGATACCCATGAATACTAAAAATAAATTATTATATATAGCAGTTTGTGGAAATTCATAATGGATTACAGCCTCTTTTCTGATTAATTTTAGCTATTTACGCATGCATGCTTATAAAGAGAAAGGTTGGGTTCAGAATTATTCCCTTTCTTTTCTCGGCTATACTCTGTAGCATAAACAGAAACCTCTACGAAAAACTCAGAGCGGTATTCGGATGTAACAGAATCAATACCCATTACCCCAGTCTTGTTTAGTTGGCATATATATATATATATATATATATATATATATAAATATATACGTATCTTCAATCTTCTTAGTCTTTAGGTCCTTTTTTTTCCTGAAATCGGTATTGAACCTAATGGTGCTCATGAGAGGTTGATGCCGATCAATAAAGCCTTCTCTTTCTAATACCGGCAGTGACAGTGACACAATCAGCACTTGACGAAGTCTGCGATCATGTAGCTTTCCTTCTCGCCAGCACGTTAAAAATGTGGCTCGCTGGATAAGTCAAAATAATATTTTTTTGTTTGTGCTTTTGTAAGATAGATATGAAAGAAAATAGATGTTTCTTCTACACACATAGATGAAAGAGGAAGTTCGTATTTCATTCCTTCAAACTATATTTACAGTTTTCGGTCAAAATATTTAAAACGACATTTTTTATAAAAAACAAACAAAAACGTGCTATTTAACAGTTATGAAAATGTAATATATATTATTTATATTTTTTGATTAAGTTTCATTTAATTATTTATTTGGAAAATGGAACGAGAGAAAAGTTTGTTTGTTTTGGAATTTCGCACAAAGTTACACGAGGGCTATCTGTGCTAGCCGTCCCTAATTTAGCAGTGTAAGACTAGAGGGAAGGCAGCTAGTCATCACCACCCACCGCCAACTCTTGGGCTACTCTTTTACCAACGAATAGTGGGATTGACCGTCACATTATACGCCCCCACGGCTGGGAGGGCGAGCATGTTTAGCGCAACGCGGGCGGGAACCCGCGACCCTCGGATTACGAGTCGCACGCCTTATGCGCTTGGCCATGCCAGACCCGAGAGAAAAGTTCTTGAATTTAATGTCATGGAGTTTATTTAAAATGCCTACCTTCAGATATATAGAAGAAAGTGAGTGAAAATATGAATATGAAGTAATGTTTCTTAGAGAATAAATACATGTTGACTTTAGGATCAGCATGGTCAGGTGGGTTACGGCGATGGACTCGTAATTTGAGGGTCGCGGGTTCGACTCCCGATCGCACCAAACATGCCGTGGGGGCGTTAGAACGTGACGGTCAATCCCAATACTCGTTGGTAAAAGAATAGCACAAGAGTTGGCGGTGGGTAGTGATGACTAGCTTTCTACCCTCTAGTCTTACACTGCTAAATTAGGGACGGCTAGTGCAGATAGCCCTCGAGTAGCTTTGCGCGAAATTCAAAACAAACATATTCAGTTTGTTATTTATAAAAACATACGTGAGTGTTTTTCAAGAACGTAAAATTGTATTGTTATTTTAAAATGCAAGAAACATTTATTCGTTATAGACACACTTTAATACTCAGCAATACAGAATTTAGTCCTGTGTTTATACATTTGTTGAATACCACTAAATCCTGTTTTATGTTTAGACATACTTAATATTTAATATAAGTAAAACCTGTCTTCCGTGTAGGCACACTCGAATATTCAACGCCACAAAACACAGGTTCTGTTTAGACATATTCAAATGTTCTAAAGTACAGAACTCGGTTTCTATTTAGACATATTCAAATGTTCAATGTCATAGGGCAGTTGAAATGTATTACGATGAAGGAGTAAGTCATTGTAACCGCTAGGAAAGTACTTACCTTTGATTATCAAGAGAAGTAAATTCTTTCTCAGGGACTGCAATAATTCGTTATATTAATCATTTTCATTGTCAATGCAATTATTTTATACGGAGTTATGGAACAGTCATGTGAAAAACGCAATTGTGATTTGTATGGTAATAAAGAATATTATATTAACAGTTAAATAATTTCGTACAACTGGAAATATGCGAAGCATAAATTAAGAATAATTTAGTGAACACAATCTTCACATTTTCGAATGTTCAGTTTGCATGCCTACTGTGAAACAACGATATTCTTTAATTATTATTTTTATGAGTAAAATGAAATTTGCTGCACTTAATGTCTTTAATTTTGGGTAATGACGATAAATGTAACTTCAAACGTCAATAGCTAACGACATTAATCACTAACATTGAAAATACAAAGATACAGTTACATATGAAGTGTTGTAGCTGGTAATTTAGCTTATCAAGTGAATCCAACTTCAAGTTATACTCTATTTTATAGAGGGCTAGGCCAACAACATGGTGGTTAGAGACAGAGACAACAACCAAACCAGGCAGTTTTCAAATTTGACTTTGTGTAAGAAATATAACAACAGGTATCTTTAAAAGATACCTCTTTCGTTGCTGTTATTACTTAGAAGTTGACTACGTTATATTAAAATGAACGTGAAGCCTTACTATGTCACGCAGCTTGACAATGTCACTGCTTCATCGTATGTGTGTCATGTTTAAAGCACACATAGCAATACTCCATGCTTTTCCCACATCTCACTTGTCGTACGAGGACAATGGTTTCACAGTGTTTCTTTCAACAGTCCGAACGCACAGAAATTCATAGGCGCTGGGTCCGACCACTCGACTGGTGTGACTACGTATGGAGTAACATGAATATTCGTTTTGGTCTGCAAATGATCGAGATACGCAAAGGTTGAGCTGATTTCTCGTGAAAGTATCTTGTGTGCATGTGACTTATGTAAGTTTCCAGCTCGAGATCCTTCTTGACCATGCTGTGTAATTTTACCTGCCTCAGGTTTCTTTCTTTAGATGATCATGGTACATCGAGTTGACCTACATTTCTTAGTCTTTTAGTGCTATTAAGTACAAGAGCTATCTCCGTTTCTGTAATTATAAATTACTGATTTAACACATATTTATGATATGAGTTATGTAAATAGTTTACACGGGAAAGGGCTTTAAAGTACCCTTTCCAAAAGCGATAAATTTTCGGAATAATAACTACCTGCGAACGCCAAACAGTGACAATTACATCAAAGAATCTTTTCACATGACTTGAATATTCAAAATAGTTTAAATACAACGTACTAAACCCCACGTATTCCTGCTATAAACTAAATGAACATTTACGGTATAGACCTTTAACTACTATTTACTGATTGAATAGTTATGATAAAATCCTCATATTCTCTGACTTAACATTTAGTCTAATAATATTTTAGCTGTTATTCATTAATTAAATATATTTGTACACCTATAGTTTGGTACCTGTTCTTTATTTCCTGGATTTGCAGCTCTTTCTATTTGATGAATTTGTAGCTAATAATCTATTAATTGTTCTTCATGGATCCACAAATTCCATCAATAATTTTCAACTGCTATAAAATGACTTCCCATTTTGACTATAACAAAATATTTCCTGAAAGTGAAATGTTTATAGTATCAACGTTTATATAGTAAAGCAAAGACACCAATCATGGAATAGATACCATGAAGTATAATACAGTTTCTGTAAACCAGATATTATAGTTATTACAACATTCAGATGATGAGGTAAACTTTGGTCGTAAATTTCTCGCTCGATGTTATAAGTAATTCTTAACAAAACCTATAGTTTTGTGGAAGAATTGCTTTAATGTAATTTGCAGAAAAGTGATAAAGAAGTCTACTCATAATTTTAGTTGATCCACTTCTTAATACGATTTCTTTTGTCAATATAGTGATGGCAAAATTATACTGTAATCCAGTTATAATGATTATGTCTTTATTTTAGACGATTTAGGCTACCTGGCCTATTAAATCTAGATACAAATAGAAATATATATCAGTTACGTATTTATTTTTTATATACAAAGTCTTTTTGAAATTAGAGTTTAATTTCCTTTTGCTTCAATTTCAACATTTTAACAATGTGTGTTTAGTCTATAGAGTAAAAACTATGTCTTGAGAACCTAATAGCAAACTCAAAGTATGGACGTTTCTTTCATCGATCAAATTACGCAGACAAGAAAAATTTAATATTTATCTCTTTCAAAATATCTACTTCATTCCTAAGATAGCGATTACACCATTTGTTAAGACATCTGTATTTGTACTATGAGCTGTCTCCTACTAAACATTATGGTTTCAAATGTGTACTTTCGCTAAAATTAATATATTTATACTTTCAAATAATGCAGAAGAAAATAATGTTCTAGTTCCAAAACTGTTTTATAATTGATATTTGTTGATTTGGATACTCAGATTTTTGAAAATATGAGTCAACCCCTTGTTGTTGTGTGAGAAACATGTTAAACAGATAAAACGTTTCGTCCATTATCAGATGAACATATTGTTTTAAGCTTAGGTACATTCCCCAAAAAAATCTTTATTAGCTACCACTATATTCAAATTCACTATAGATAAAGTATCTTCTTTATAACTTTATTTTTATTGTTATTCTATATTAAGCTGATTTAAAATTTCATTAAAATTAGTGCTATGTGTTACTTAATCAAAATTACTGTCGTTTTTGTAAACAACTTAATGAATACCGTGAGAAAATAGCAAACCTTCATTACAAAATTGCTTATATTTCTCAGAACATGATGATGTCAAAGTTTAATTTCTGTATTGATATGGTCATTTCACATATAAATATACCTAATGTGTTAAATATGCAATCAACGAGTCAATGAGGCCAAACCTGAGGGAATTTTTAGATGGGAGATACAAAAAGTGACACAGATTTCAGTAATGGAGTAAAAACCAAAACATGTACTCCATAAAGGGTTCGATATTTTAACTTAAAAATCAGACTGATAAAAGAAATCATCTCTTATTAGTGCAGAAGGTGCAAGTGTGAAATCTAGGGCGTTGGCAGGACCGTAATCTTCTTGTATAATAACAGTAGATGTGTTCATCTTCAAGCAGCTATCGGAGTCAACCTCTTTACAGCGGAAAGTACGTTTCGTTAAGCTCTCCATTTATATCGATAGAAATCATGACAATCTCGTAGAAAATGGCTTTATAGAGCTATAAAACCATCTCTCGTATGGTTCAACATGCCATTGAGATTTTGGATTGCATAATGGATATACTCTTTCAAAGAGTGAAAATCAGTATGAATTCAACCATGTTGTTGCCAATTCAAATTATAAATATTGCAGAATTTAAAAATATAAAGTATCGGAAAGCTTTGTTTGCGAATAAACCCATCAAATATGTCTTCTTGACTCGCAGACTGAGCGAATTAAAAACAACAACAAAAAACACAGTAGCATGCATTAACTATTTTCAATGGCGGATAAGTGTATAATTTTATTGAATTGTGTAGAGTATTGTTCAAAGTAATTTTGCTTTGGAGAGGATTGTTCAAAGTAATTTTGCCTTTTGTTGTTTATAAATATACAGAGGTTGTGAATTCATTTAATATGGAAAATTGTTATAAGTAACAGTCAAATTCCACCATTATCATGAATGAACTGTTTGACTCCCAAAATAAATTTAATTCGCAAATTTTCACTTCTCTTTGTTTTAACATAGCTTTTACACGTTGTTTGGGAATATAAAACATCTTGAAATTTGCTTTTCGGAGCTTTTATTTTCTTACAAATAAACGTCACCAAAACTTTACTACAGAGGTTGTAAGTTTCAACAGAACGTAGTCATGAAAGACACACGATTTTGTTTCTGCTGTTATCCGGTATTTTTTTAATTTCTTATATTTCAACGTTCTGTGTAGCCTTTACAGTTATAAACTACTGATTTTGAAATGTTATATCCTTTACAATATCTCAACTCTTCATATTTAATTTTCTACAAAATGAAGCAAGACTGTTTAACAGCTGATTTCTGTGTCATACAAATTGTTTTCTTGCCGTTTTATCATGTTGTACTTTTATTTAATGTGCTATCCCAGTCAGACATTATAATTTATTTTAAATTCACAAACGATGTAATGATTCTACAGATCAGATGCAATTAATATTAGTTTTTATGAAATGTAGGAATACTAAATGTATTGTTATTATAAAACAGTATTTTCATATGATGTATCTGGCGCTTTTCATTTCAAACAGAAACTTTAAACATTCAGTTGCTACTGTAAGTTTAGGCCCGGCATGGCCAAGCGCGTTAAGGCGTACGACTCGTAATCTGAGGGTCGCGGGTTCGCATCCTCGTCGCGCCAAACATGCTCGCCCTCCCAGCCGTGGGGGCGTTATAATGTTACGGTCAATCCCACTATTCTTTGGTAAAAGAATAGCCCAAGAGTTGGCGGTGGGTGGTGATGACTAGCTGCCTTCCCTCTAATCTTACACTGCTAAATAAGGGACGGCTAGCACAGATAGCCCTCGAGTAGCTTTTTGCGAAATTCCAAAACAAACAAACAAACTATAAGTTTAGAATATCTTTAAAATTTAAATTAATATTACACCAATTTAGCATGAGCTGATATTACACTAGTTTAGCATGATCTGATATTTCACCAGTTTAACGTGAATTAACGCTGCACTACTTTAACATGAACTAATGTATGTTAGATAATTCACAAAGTTATGAAGCTGTGGTTATTTTAAATAGACTGAAAATGTTGTTTAATACTTCATACATTTTTTCCGACCTAAACATTACTTTTAGAGAAAGTTTTTTTGGTTTTTTTATTTCAGACAGAGCTACACAAGGTACATGTGCGCTTGCCGTCCCTAATATCAGTATAAGACTAGAGGGAAGGCAGCTAGTCCTTACTACCCACCGCTAACTCTTGAGTTACTTTTTTATCAACAAATAGTGAGATTGACCGTCAATTTTGTAACGGCTAAAAGGCGAGCATCATGTTTTAGTGTGACAGGAATTTGAACCCGTGACCCTCAGATTACGAGTCTAGAACCTCTAACCACGAGGCAATGCTGGGTCTGTTAAAGCACAACTCGTTAAAGAAAGAATTATTGAAGAATATTTAAAATCATTACAAACAACATTGTATTTCTGATGAAAAACCAACAAACAATATTCATACCTGTATTTTATACCTTCTTTGACGATATGAACATAATTAGTTTCATAATTTTTACTAATTTTTTGTTTGGTTGTTGTAAAGCACAAATCTACCAAATGTGCTATCTGTGTTATGCCCACCACGCGTTTGGAAAACCGACTTTAACCGCTGAGTCATTGAGAGGCTATTGATTTTGAAATTAATTATATTAGATAGAGAAATAATTTTACAGAAAAGTCAAAACAATATACATAAACTTGCAAAAACTTTCCATCCAGTAAACCCAAGAACAAAATTGATCAATATATCAAATGTACTTAAATAAACAGTTAATTCTAAACTACTCTGAAAAAATCTCTAAGAATATTTCACACAATGCAAACTTATATGTATTTATTTAAAACAAACTTACAATAAACAGGGGAATTAGCCACCAGTAATTAAACTTGCAAACAGAGATCGTATAGCAGAACAGCAATACAAATAATATTTTATTTTTTGCATTTTGCATTTTAATGGCGTTCTTACACGTTCTGTAGTACAACGTCATTTCTGAGAATATATATAACAATCTTTTCTTCCTCTGTGTTGATTACAGTCCTTTTGATTTTTGAGAAAATATCTTAGCAAGTTAAACTATTTGAAATGAACTCGAATTATATTTGTAGTTTAATCTTAGATTGTATATGAGAAACCTCTTCAGGCCTGAAATTCGATTGCTTCTGAACAGTGGTTCTGATAAATTACTTTTATCGAAAGTAGTTCGCACTAAGTTAATTAAACTGTAAGTGTCCGTCAAATAATCCAGGTGAGAAATTGAATTCTCACGTATATAAGGCAAACAAATATTGTTTCTGCTTCACTGGGAAACATTCTATGAAACTTACGTTGATGTAGACGTTGCCAGGTTTAGTAATTTGTTAGTGTTGATCGAATGATCCAATTAGAATCCACTTTTAGGAGGTTAGTAATGTCTGGGTAAAACCTTGAACTGGACAGCTCCTTTCAGCTTATCAAGAAGATAAAACGTTGAAATTCAATTTAAATAAGTAATTAGTTTAGCCGATAGCTTCCGTCGCAAAAACGGGAACATTAAACATTTCTTCACGGAAAAGAGCCCATTAAAACAGTATATAATGAATACTAGTATATTATATTCTTGACAACACTGTTTATATCACTTTTTATGTTTTAAACACCAGCTATTACACTTGTATTCACCACCGTATCTGACAAAACATGAAACCTACTAGGCTATAACCCCTTAGTATGCTTACCTATAATTCTGTCGCAAAATTTTAATTGGTATGTCTTAGATTTCGAACGAAAAGGATGCACTAGTATTGTTACTATTTAAACAAAATTAGTTCCAACTGCACGTTTGTATCAGAAGCTAAGCCATAAAACCTATACTTAAGTGAAGCCTTCTGTACTGGTGTGTTTTTAATTTCGCATAAATATACACAATGGTTCTCTGCGCTAACCGTCCCTAATTGAGCAGTGTGAGGCTAGAGGGAAGGAAGCTAGTCATCACCACCCACCGCCAACTCTTGAGCTACTTTTTCACCAACGCATAATGGGATTGGTCGTTAAATTATAACGCCCCCACGGCTGAAAAGGCAAGCACGTTTGGTGTGACGAGGATTCGAACCCGTGACCCTCAGATTAGGAGTGGAGTGCCTTAATCACTTGACCCTGCCGGGCCTGAGCTTTCTGTAATCATGCTGTTTAAGAAGATAAAATAAAAAGCAAATAGGTTTTCTACTTTCTAGAAACTAAGAAAGATTATATAATAAACATTTACATATTAGTCGTGGTTTTTGACAGAGCTATACTGATTTAAAAAGGATGTTTCTTTAAATAAAAATTTTCAATAATTAAGAAAATTATACACTTTAATTACTTATGTTTTAAAATTCAAAGCGTTTAATGAGACAGAAAACTAGTTTTGAAGTGACAGGTTTTATAATGATAATCCCCTTGATTGGAAAGCGGTAAGTTTGAGTATTTATAATACTCGCTAAAGGTACAGCACAATCCGTTGTACAGCTTTGTGCTGAAAAACAAACAAACAAATTTCTGTTTTCTCCACCATAGTGTTTATCACGCCTTAGAATTTTTCTACTTTATTTCACTAATAAAATGATTTTCATGTCTCATCCGTTTATTTCTGTTTCCCACATGAGTTAGTTTTATATTGAATACAATGTACTAGTAACAAAAGCACTTGAATGGTATTTAGCACACATTAATTATTTTAGTGTGCTTGCTTCAAAATAATCGTAATAATAGTAAATACTTAGTTAAGAACAACTTAGAAGGGTTGTGTTTGATATTTTTCTCTTATTAGTAAAAAAATAAATAAAAAGGCCTTAAGATATTTGTATTAAATCTGTATTTTTCCACATTTATTACGATTCGCTTCAAGCTGTTTACAAAATTTTTTCTGTAAATGTTACTACAATGACTGAATACAGCGGCAAGAGTCTCAGTAATTTTTCAATCAGAAGTTATTAACTTAACTCTTGTGAGTACAATAAATACAGTTAATTATCATACACTAGCCGATATATTTCTTAAACTGTTAAATTACTTCAACGACAAACCTTTTTCTTCTTTGTTACAACTTGTAAATGTAGAAAGTCAAAACATTAATTTGATGACCTAAACATCAATGTGCTTTACAAAAAACACTCAATAACTGATTACTTTTCAGCTGTATTGAAAGTAAAGCGACGTGAATGCAGGTATTTAAAGGATGTAACAGATATTCGTATAAGTGAGTAACGTTTGGTAGTTTGCTAACAGTATTGGGCTTGAAAGGAAAAGTTTAAAAACCGTGACTATTTCTATCTCTCACTATACTCGAATTCTTGAAACGACCATACTAAGGTAGGGGTGACTGAAATAAGGATTTTGGATTGGTTATTTTTGAACAATTTGTTGACTTTACCTAGATACTGGCAAACATTTGTCTCCTAACTTATATCAAACGTATATGAAGACAAGGAAAATACGGACGCAAGTTCACTTTAGATTGAACAGGAACAGAAAGTGCGAGTAACCAACATATACTTCATTGAAAGTGCCTAATAACCACTTTACGTCGAGGAGTTGCTAATTTAGACTATTTGACTTGTTCTGTTAGTATTACATAAACGTTAACATCAGTAACCGAAATTCAGCATATTTATTAAGTTTCCTCAAAGAAAAAGATGTTTATCATAATGCATAAGTGTGGGAGTAATAATAGTCGATTTATTTTATTTTAGCTATCTGACTGAGCACTATCGGTTTGATCCTACCATTACACATAGTTATAACCTCTTTGGATAATCTGATGCTCTGTATCTCAGGCTGGTGTGAGTATTAACACGTTTATTGATAAGCACAGAACAAAGTTTCAATAATCCTAGGTCATCTTCAGGTTAACAAAGAAAGTTTGCAACTGACCGTTCCCACACACATGTCTTAGGGACGACAGTATGAACGGGCACGGGATTGTAGGGGGCGTTCCAGTTGGATATTAGCTTGCTATATAGTATAGGTATACAGGTGTTCCTTTATATTGATTTAATTAAAAGTGTTGCAAGACTTCCTTTGACTTTATCGTATTAATCTAATCAAAATTTTAGGTCTAATTTTAGGCGTCTACTGGTAGACCTTCCTGGAATAACGTTTGTTGTAGTCCGATGACGCTTCATAATTCTGGGTGCAGTGTACTGGGGGTACTTTACTCTTCTGGTAATGCCCGTTTTCTTTATATCATATCTGTACAGTCGTTTCAATTTTCCGTCACCATAAACCAGTTATTTTCATTATCTTAACTGTTACTAAGCGGTTATTCGAGCAATATTTACGTATCTGTGCTCATCACATTTCCTTTGAATGTAAATACTATTGTACAATATTTGAACGTCTTGTTTAAAGCGTTCACTCTCTTCTTGCGAAACTATTTTTTTTTACTCGCATCAAATATAATGAAATCGCTAACAGTACAAGATTTTTCACACCACAATTTAGTTCCATTGCCCTATCACTAATGATCCATATACTTCAAGACGACGTTCGGTCGTTATGACTCTAGATTCGGTGTGCTGTTGTTATACTAGTTTGCTGTGGTGGGGTGCATACTGTGTCAGACGGATAAGGAAATATTTTACGGCTTGTGAAGTTGAGAGACGCTTTACCATTGCATGAAACATTGACTATCCTTCGTCTTATGCCCAAGAACTGTGACAAACCTGATGAAGTTACTTTCTCAATACCTAGATGTATTAGCTACATTTACTGAATGTCATTCTGCTTTACGTACACCATTAGAAATATGTAAAAATATGTTTGTTTTGTATCTAAACTACTTATACTACACTTGAAATTTAAAACTTAATTTTTATAGAAATATAAACAAATACAGGAATTGTTTAAGTAGGTTTGCCCTGATGTCAATAAACCATTCATAAAAATATTATACTCAGCTATTACACCTTTAATTACGTATAACATTTTGTACATAGACTGTCTTGTTTGTTTGTTTTTTGAATTTCACGCAAAGCTACATGAGGGCCTTTAAGTACCTTTAAATTATTACATTAGTCTAAGCAAAAAAAAACAACTAACGTAGGCATTCATTAAAAGGTTCATTATTACTTAATACTTTTTGCCGATTTCCTATAGTAATAGAGTTTAATAAACATTTTTAGTTTTAAGCATGTTTTGAGCCTCTTTAAAAAGAAAGTATTCGTTAATGATATTTACAAACTTTTTGCTATAAGTTTATTAAATTATCTTTTATATATTTAACATTAACATTATCCAATTAAAACTGGTAACTTAAAACGAATAAGTTTTTCACATTTGATTAATTTTCACAGAATCGATTGGTTTTAAAGGTAAGTCTGATAAAAGTTATTTATTGTGATTCAAAGGTACTACATTGTTTATCCGATTAACAATAGTTCTATATATTTTTTTGAATAATGAAATCAGTACTATCAGGCTCGTTGTTGTAGAGCAAAGCTATTTATTGTTAACGAATACTCAGCAGTTCTAAGCTATTTTAAATTAAGTAATGGGTTATCTTAATACAAATTAAGCATTTTATTATTATTGTGGATAAACCGTCATTTATCATCCTAAAGAGCTTTTAATCAAAAAATGCTCTGCTTAACTTATATAAACTTTACTTGGTTCGCATTTATTTTAGTAAAGAGTGTTAACACATATTCCTAACATATGGTTGACATAATAAAACCTACATCATTTATTTAGGATGTTTAGTAGGAAATATAAATGAACAGTTGAGTTCTAAGTCAATAACAAACGTAAAAGGATTATCCGGGCTCAAGATGGCTTACGTAGCAATATAAACTTGGTAAGTTTATTTACTAGATTATATGTTTTGTTTTTGAATTTCGTGCGAATCCATAATAACTCAAAACTATATAAGTATAAGATCAGTAATTTTCAACATAAATTTTATAATCAGCATTGTTAAATTACTCAAAACACAGTTGCATTTTTATTTTCTTGGTAACAGAAAAAGATTGTTTTTATTGCTCAGCATAGACAATGTTGTAGGTTTTTGGTACTTATTACCATTTATAGCGAGAAATCATGACTGATATTTGTTTGTTGAATTTTGCGCAAAGCTACACAAGTGCTATCTGAGTTGTCCCTAATTTAGTAGTGTAATGACTAAAGCGAAAGCAGCTAGTTATCACCACCCCCCACCGATTCTTGGGCTTCTCTTTTATCAACGAATAGCGGGATTGGCCGTAAGTAATAACGTCCCCACGGCTGAAAGAGCAAACATATTTTGGTGTGACGGGGATTGGAATCTTGGACTCTCAGATTATGAGTGTTTCGCTCTATCCACCTGCACATGACGGGGAAGATTTACTAGATTAGCTGTTTTTTTATAAATTCCTTGCAATTGCTTCAAAGGCTTGTTGCGGAAATTAGAATGGTATTGCTTATGTTATTTCTCCTTTTTCTTCAATTGGAAACGAATTCAAACTTTTGGTAACCTCCGATAGTACAAGACTAATTATAGAACTTTATTACTCTTTTCTGAAATTTTAATAAATCATAAACGTTTTTTTTAATTTGTACTAAACGATAATGTTATCACATCTCTAATGGTGCCTACAATTACTTTGTTTTTACAGGTTAATACAGAGCCAGAAGCTATTGATAATCAATGACAAAAACAGGCGTCATACTTTTCTATACATGTGTAAAGACGTGACGAAAATTTACATGTTCAGATATGTTTCCCAACGAGATTAGTTTTCTAAATATAAATTAGCAGTATTGAAAACTGAAATTCACAAATTATCATTGTTGATAATCAAAGCTCACCAATTAGCAATTTTGAATTTTGAAACTTATAAAGTAGCATTGTTTGTCATTCAATCTGAATCATTAACAGTGTTCACAACTTAAACACAGAAATTAGCACTGTTCGTTTAAAACTCAAATTTGAATTGTTGACAATTCAAACACAATTTGGCAGCAGCCATGACAATTAAATCTTACACCGAGGATAACAAACTTTAGTTAACTTTCTTATTAAAAATTTGTAAAAACGATTTTATGTAGAATGATAACCAACAATCACGTTTCTCGTTATTCGAATATCTCTTAATTAATAGGGTGTAAGACTACTCTATTTCCTTACCTTCCAGATCTTATTTATTATTTATACATTAGTGAAATATGTAGAAATGTGTTGGTATCAAAAAACAATACATTTTTAAATAAGTGTGAAATAATTTTAATAATATGTGATGTTAGAATGTATGAAGTCAGTTCATAGCATTTACTGTTTAATTAGATAGTTTAATATACAGGTACGTGAGACATGGACGCAGCAAATGTAATAAACAACTATTAACTATTAACTAGCACGTTTTAACCAATGAAAAATCTTAATCAAACTTTTAAAATATATAAAATATACATGATGATTTTCAAACTGTGTTGATTGATTCAACACATATCTTAAGAAAACCATAGTAATGTTTATATATCATAAGAGTTAATAACATATATTTAAATGTGGAAATAAAATTATAACTGAAAAAAGAAAGACCGCGATACCCTGGTTTGAGATTGCGTTCTCTTGCTAGCAAGATCAGTTCTCCAGCCACTGATCTATCTAGAAATACAAGCGTTCTCTGTTAACGTTTACTTAGAAAGCCTTCCATCACGAGTGTGATCTCTCCAGGACGTTGTGATAGGTACAAAGATCAAATCACAGAAATGTATCACATATTTGGAATTATTTTTTATTAAGTTTCATAAAGATTACGTAATAACAAAGTATTGTGAATATAGTCTTAAATATAGATGTAAAGTTTTATAAGGAGGACCGTCTTTATTCCTGGGTATTTCCATGGTTGGAACATTCGAATTGTTAGTCAGAGATGCGAGTTCAAATAGGAGTCCTGGGATCTCTTTTTATTTGTGAGTGTATTCCATGTAATTAAATGCTGCTAAGCTTACTGAGTGTAAACATGTAAACGTTTTAACAACGATGTTATCATGTTTTGATAAAAGCATTTACGTTGTTATCATTATTTTATATTGCTTATACATATAACAATCAACTCATATCATATGTTTATTCAATCTTTCACAGAACCACTCGAGGGATACTTGCACTAGCTGTCCCTAGTTTTGACCGCAAAATGATTATTTTCGATTGTTTCTGTATAAAATTTATTAATTTCTTTGTTGTTGTTGTTTTTTGTTTTTACAAAGAACCAGAAAATAAATCATCATGCAAATAGTAACGTAAGGAAAATAAAAGCTACGGTTTAATCTACTTGTTGAGTTTATTGAATTTTGGTATTTTATATTTGATAATATAACTTGATGATTATGAATTAAAGGCTTCAGAATATATGTCTGTCACGTAGAGACCTGATTAGAAAAGTAATGTTGTTTTCTATTGATGCTCAGATACTAGTAAAACAGGTCTAACATAATTATTATAACTCAGTTCTAAGATATTGATTTGGTTTTCATTAACAGAAACCAGCTTCTACCATAAGTTAGTCTAAAATTCAATAATTGAAATTAAGTTTGTTTATTTTCATATTATTTTAATAACTATTTGAGATTGGAAAATATTTACACAAGCATTAAATGCGAACACTTTTGTTTAATTTAAACAAACATTTATAATTAATTAATTTGTACATACGCGCGTATCTTTCATGCTTGACGGAAGATTCTTTTCTTGGCGACCACTGATGAAAGAGATGATATGCAGCTAGTTACTGTACATGCAAATAGTGGGCTTCTTTTTAACTTTTTATTTGCATAAATTTTCTTGGAAAGATAAAAGAAATTTATTTTCATAGTCTACATTCCTTCTTGATATGCCATAACAGACAAATAGATCTCACTACATGAAATTAGTAATTTCAGAGATGTATTCATTTTTCAACACTTTTATAATTTTATGACAAGTTGACCTTAAGTACTAAAAAGTAAATGTAATTGAGTTCGTGTTTAAAAGACTAGTTTATCATGTTTATATTCCTGTTGTTTAGGGCCCAGCATGGCCAGGTGGGTTAAGGCGTTCGACTCGTAATCCGAGGGTCGCGGGTTCGAATCCCAGTCCCACCAAACATGCTCGCACTTTCAGCCGTTGGGGCGTTATAATGTGACGGTCAATCCCACTATTCGTTGATAAAAGAGTATCCCAAGAGTTGGCGGTGGGTGGTGATGACTAGCTGCCTTCCCTCTAGTCTTACAATGCTAAATTAAAGACTGCTAGCGCAGATAGCCCTCGTGTAGCTTTGCGCGAAATTTAAAACAAAACAAACCAGGGGACTCGGTATTAACCAGATGGCGCGAGAACTCAGTCCATGTTAATTTAATTAAATGGCTTTTGAAACCTATCCGTCTTGAAGTACTGCGTACACAGAAACGCCTGTGTACTTTAATTCGCGAGGTAACAATATATAGAATATTTAGTTTTGTATTGACTCTCTTTTCCCGGATATCATACACAATGTAACAGCAATTTGCTTCTTCCCAGCACGCGTACAAGCAATTGCAAACTGTGTTTAATTTTTACTGTTGACTTCAAGTCTTTTGACTTCGCTAGTCTAACAATCCGAACCAAACTGGCGGTCAGTTGGACCACTTACTAAGACACAAGTCTCGAAATCTTTTTATGTTCTGGTGACATGGAGAAACTACTGAAATAAAACATATTAACAACACAGGTGAATTCAGCGTATTCAGAACACATAAAAATATATGTATCAAAATATTCACAACACACAAAGTGTATCCATGAAAATATTCTCAATAGAAAAACTATATCTTCCCAGTATAGTGAAAAACACAAATATATATATTGAATAAATTGGAGCAGAATAATAACTTTTCTCGTACATCGTACTTAATATCATTAGTGGTGGTGACTTTTTCTTCAATTAATTCTTTGCACATTAATAGGTTTTTCACATACATTTAATTTGTAACTATTGGGACAAAAATTATTCCATTAAGTATAGTTTATAATTTATTAAACTACTCTCCTTCGCTATTTTAAAGTTTTGGATATTATAGTTTTATCTAGACTTTCTTTTAAAAAATAACACAAATAGTATTTAAAAGGTTTGTAAAACCCAGTAAATGTTGGTTCATTATAACCATTGGTTGAAAATAACGTGTATCAATTGTGATATAATTATCTAAGAAAGGCAGTTCATTATTCTCTTCTAATTTAACAGTAAGCCTCCTGTTTTCATTTTGATCATTCAAATATAAGGAAAATTCTTCAATAGAGCATTGTGAATGTATCATCATTATATATTTTATATTTTTGGGCTTTTCACCCAATCAGTGCCTCTCTTAATAACATAAAACTCAATTTGTAAAACTTGGTGAAAGGTCAGACCCCGGAGTAGCTCCATTGAAAGGTTTATGTATGATATTAATAAGTAAGAAACATAGCTGTTTGGAGATTTATTCGACAAGTAAAAGTTTTTGACCACCACGAATTTGATTGATTGGTTGTTTAGGGACATGATGTTATATTTTGAACATTGACTTAAGTAAGTTATTAATGACTAAACTATTAAAGATTGAGAATGTCCCTCAAGAAACAGTATAATAATAATCACCTTATATAGAGATGATTTCGGTTTAAGTTTAATCATCTTCAGGTCAGCATTGTCTTTCTTTGAGTTTACAAAATTCAAAAGGGGCGTTCATCATGGGCTCTTAGAATAATATTCATTTGTTCTTTATTAGATGTCTAAACGTAGACATGTAACATTGGAAGCGCTTAGATCTCTAAGAATGACTTGATACTTTTTTTTTTTTTTTATTACGTGAGACACTGGTCGAGAAAAGCGTCTAATTGTGTACCGGATATGTAAAAGATATATTCATCATTGTCTATAATCAAGTTAAATTGAAGCATTATATTTATATCCGAATCAACAACATATAAAACGGTACATTTATTATGAAGTTCAAGAAGATAAAGTTAATTTTATGGATGCTGATATTCTACAAACACTGCATGTTATTTATTAACCAATGGTTATTGTAAAATAACATTTTACATGGACGTTTTGGAAATTTTGTTCCTCCTATTTTTCAGAAATAATTTAATTAAAAGTTTAGTATTAGTATACAGAGCTGGTGAAATAATTAGTGAGAGACGGTAGTAAATAATGAACTTAATGTAATTAAAGACCATCTAGATAAAAACAGTTACTCGTTAAGGATCTATGAGAGAACTATTAATGTACAATGGAAAAAATTAATTACACTTATAAAGTTAAACACAAAAAGAGAGTTATCTTGATTGCTATAAATGTTTCTATTTGAATTAATTAAGAAAGAATGTATGCTAATCAAAAGTACTTACACAAAACGTTTCCGTCAAAAATGTTCACAAAACAAATGATATCGAATAATAATTATTATTAAAGAACGTTAAATTGTGTATAAAATATGGAATCTCAAGTTTTAAATCCACTAAATACATAAATGAGAAATAGAATCTAACGTCACAAATGTATGTATGAAAAATAAAATCTCACGTCACAAATGTTTCGACCATAAATATTTAAAAGACAAGATATGTTTCTTAAAAGTACTCAAAGGACACAGAAAGTATCTATGAAAAGTGATTATAAGACAGAGATTTTTCCTCCAAAAGATTTCTCAAACTATTAAGTGTTTTCACCAAATTACGCATCCAGTAGAAAGGCATATAATAAAGGCAGCAAAATACAAACACTAGGAACAAAACATATCTTTACAAAATATAAAATGTTACAACCAAAATTTCTTTAAAAGATATAACATGTATAGGTTGAAAGTATTTACAAAACATACGAATGTCTAACAAAAAACAGTATGTGGCCGTTAGATTTATTGACATGTTACAAAATTAGTGTGACAAGAGTATCGAAAGGCTGCTGACTGTGGAATCATTCATTCTAATATCCCAAACATTTTTTTGTTTTATGGCATTGTATGCTTATAGCTAGACTGGTATATTAAATTATCAACATCATTTACTAGGTTAATTTGTAGCAGAAAATACATCTATTATAAGTATTTAAAATGCACAAAAGATATCAATCAAACACGTGCGCTAGACAGAAACTTTATTCATCAAAAATGAAAAGTCTTCACGATACGTATTTTATTTTATTTTGTTATCAAACGAAAGCTACGCAATAGACTATGCATGCTGTTTTCACAACAGGGATTGAACCCCAAATTTTCGTGTTATAAGCTCTCTAGCTTACCGATGTGCCACTAGGAGCATTCACGAATCATAAAATTTTTCAAATAAAAGTGTTCGTAAAAAACACACTTTTGAATACATCAAACTAGTTACGAAATAAATATTTCCATCAAAAATATTTAAAAGCAATAAAATGCATATATGAAAAGCAATTACAAGACACAAACAATGAAAGTATTCATGAAAAAATAGTTAGCCATCAAACATGAAAACATCCATAAGAATGTGTGTGTGTGTGTGTTTTATAGCAAAGCCACATCGGGATGCCCCCGCTAATACAGCGGTATGTCTTCGGATTTACAACGCTCAAATCAGGGGTTCGATTCCTCTCGGTGGGCTCAGCAGGTAGCCCGATGTGGCTTTGTTATAAGAAGCACACACATCGGGCTATTTACTAAGTCTACATCCGTAAGAGACAAGACGTATTCCTCAGAACAAGATGTTTTATCAAGATATATTCAGAAGATAAAAATGTTTTCGTGAAAAGTAATTACCATACAGAAATGTACATTCCAAGCATATTCACAAAGTGTTAACTTTAGACGCACAGACTAAAAATAACAACAAAATAGAAAATACATTTAACACACGAAATAGCAAACATAAACTGTATCAGCACAAAAAGTATTCGCAGTCTTCAAAGTGTATTTTATAGAACGTTTTGTTTCTTTTTTTGAATTTCGTGCAAAGCTACTCGATGGCTATCTGCGCTAGCCATCCCTAATTTAGCAGTGTAAGACTAGAGAGAAGGCAGTTAGTCATCACCACCCACCGCCAACTCTTGGGCTACTCTTTTACCAACGAATAGTGGGATTGACCGTAACATTAAAAAGGCCCCACGGCTGAAAAGGCGAGCATGTTTGGTGCGACCGGGATTCGAACCCGCGACCCTCGAATTACGAGTCGAACGGGCCGTATTTTATAGAAAGCATTCACATATTACAAACTGTATTCCCGAAATGCACTTACCAAATCACAATTATATGTCAAAGCAAACACAAGACATGAAACGTATCCATTGAAAGAACTCATAAGGTATTAAACACATCAAGTAAAAATGTGGCCATATAAATAAAATGAATTTATTAAAATAGTTTATAGGCCATAAAACAAAATTATATTTTGAAAACAAGCGATGTATCCACTACTAAAAATGTATCCAACAAAACCAGATATAAAGCAAAATATTTTTATCAAATATTTAACTTAATGTCCCAAAATGTATCTGTAAAAGTTAATTAAGCGACACAATAAAGATAAAGATGTAAAATCCATTATCATAATTATTCACAGGAGACAGTATATAGAATCGAACATCATAAGTATTTACAAGAATTCAGCATCGTGAGTATTCATAGGACACACAATACACCAATGAAAATTAGTCATGTTTGTAACACAAGCCATTCACAAAACAAAATACGAAAATAAACAAACACTGAAAGTCTTCACAAAATATATTTACCAAAAATAGTTAAAAGAAACAAAAAATGTTGTTTTTAAATCATTCACTTTTGAGTTTTCATCATATGTAGTTCCAACAGGGAACAACAGCAAACAAGATGCCATAATAAAAGAAACTTTGGTAATTAAAAAACTCAATATATATATATGTGTGTGTGTGTGTGTATAAGTATTGTTTTAAGTACGACTTTCCTTTCGTGTGTGAAGGAATAAACATCTACTATGGATTTTTCTAAGTATCTTCTTCTGAAAAAATGAATTGTCTTTTTAAGTAAAGACAGTTTCAGTTTCTCACCGAGTTTCCCTATCGCTAAGTAAGAACAATAATGACTTATATCTGTGAAAAGGATTTTTACCGAAGTAAAATAAGCAATAATTGATCAAGTTATTTTGCTAAGAATGAATACAACACCGATATGTACATCAATTCATTTTATTTGTTTACTAAACAGTCAAAATAGAAATTGTCTTCCATATCTATGACAGAACAGACGTGACAGAGGTTAGAGAAAAGAAGTACAAATTCTGTTTAATCAACTGTAAACCACGTGTCATCTTTAGTGAAAGTTATTTGTAGATTGTTATATTCTCCCTAATTCATGCAAGAATATCAGATACAATATTTTCACGTTTTGAGCTTACGGAAATAGGTGCCAACAGTTTCCACAAGATAGTATGAACAGAGTTATATATTTTTGATAATTTTAATGTAATGTATTACAATATATATATCACAGCTATAGGAGGTCCAAAACTTGGAGACACATCGTTATGGATTAGTACTTTAAAATACAGTCTTCCTGAGCTCGACCGCTGCCGTTCATTTCAAAGTGATCAACAGCTGGGATTCGTATAGTCCGTTTATCACGATTCCTGCACCTGACAATTATCACTATTAGAACCAACACCAGAAGAAAGAGCGTGACTCCGATCCCGACGGCAACGTACAACAGAGGATACCGTTCGCAATGTTCTGCCGCCTCGTCGTAGCCTGACGGACAATGTTTCTTTCCATCACACCACAGGTCAGGACTGATGCATGCGTTAATTTCCGGACATCTGACCAGACAGTTTATGGTTCTTAAGGACTGGCCCACATTTTTCTTCAGGAAGGGCTTTGTCACCTCACCCCACTCTATTCGCACAGGCTGTGGGACTCTAATGATAGCTTCAAGAATGATATGATTTATCTTTCCTTGGGACACGAGATTAGTATGGTGTGACATCACAGAATCCATACCATTCAAAATCGGTGAAACTACTTTTACTTCTGTCACATTTTCATTCAAACAAACCGTCGAAACAGTTTTCTTACTGCTCCCCACGTAAACCTTCACTATGTTGTTATACGGACATTCTCCTAGCCCCTTTGTTCCACGAAATGTTAAATGCGTATGTTTACCAACAGCTTGTTTCAACGACCATCTACAACGAAATTCACCATGTTTCTTTATCACCGACCTGGTAACAGCCATAGTAAGTATTCCTTTTGAGCCTTTATCTTTCTTTACAACATAATCACAAGGAGGAAAAGAGAAAAACTTATAATTAGCACGAAAATTAAAATGGCGATAGTCTTGTACAGAAGTCATGCCTTTTACAGTAAAAATCACTGAAACATTATCGCTAAGAGACGTAATTTCGATAGGCTTATGTGCTAATGATATCAAGCTTATGTTACAAAAACAGCCAAGCGACAGCTCGATTCCCTGCCAGTTTTCGACAAGTTGTATAAAGGAAAGAGGCCCCTTATGCTTGTGGTTGATTTCACAAGTTCTTTGACGCGTTACACTATCAATCGCATTTGTACATAGTGATGACAAAAGTTGTAGGGTTAGAAACGTTATTTTCACTCGTTTCGAGTCTCTTCCTTTGAGATCATAACGACAAGAAATCTCACGACGACCTCCTCTACCATAATACAAAACGTTTCTTGGAGAAAAGATTGTACCGTGGTCTGAGTTTTCACTCCCTACAAACCGGTCGCAAAGAGATAACTCAAGGGCCAACCCAGGTTGACGAGTGTCCACAATCTCATAACGAGCTTTGAAAATAGGCTGCATTGTTGGTATGCCCGAAATTCTTGGATAATTCAACTTCAGCATCAATTCTGGTCCTTTAGAAAAATAACTTTCTTCCGGTAAACTGCAGGGACGGAGGGGCATGAGACTACGTGAATCTCCTGCACGAGTACAAAGCTGTGGAAAACTTTTCTCACAGTAAGTGTGGTTATTTTCAAAAGAATTGTTTCCTGTGAATATCAAATGATCTGGAACAGCCAAGCCTAAGATCTGTAGTTTACCAGTGTCGCAGTGTTCTGTAAGTGACCAGGGATGCTTGTCTTCTACTATATAAGACGTAAAGTATAACCATACACGATCAGAGGGGCGTTTACCTCTTATAATGTACGTACATGTAGTTTGCAATGGAACAGTGTGCTGAGGGTTTTCAATAATTCCTTCACTTCCCCGTGACCCATCAATTAGAAAATTACAACTATTTCCTGATATCCGCCAAACTGGTTTCTTGACAAATCTGACTCGCGCTTCTAACTCTAATCTAGAATCGTGCAGTAGCTGAGATGGAGCACTAATTAGCTGGATCAAGACGCTGGATTGACTGGATACAACTTTAGGAAGAGCACCCGATCCACAAAACTCAGTTAATAAGATTGTGTCTGGTGTCGAACCGTCAAATATACGCACAACGTTTCGTGAACAATCGGTGGTTAGTGAACTGCTTGAAATTGCCCCGAGACCGGAATGTCCGTTTTCAATTGAAATTTTGTATTCATTGTCCTGCTTCAGCACTATCTGTGCATGAAATCCTTTTGGGATCTCATTCTGTCTTATCAGATACTGGCATGTAAAATTCGGTAAAAATGTGCCCGGAAAGTTTGGTGATCTAATAATACAGACTCGGTTAACGCAATCACGATATTCCACATTACAAAAAGAATTTGGTGTTGTTCGTCCTACGTTAACCTTGGTTTCATCTTTTTGAAACCACACGCTTGTTTTCGAGGTAATAAACCTGTACGTGAGAAACACGTTAAAAGACTGATACCGCCAAGAAGTCCGACGTGGCATGAAAATAAGAAGGGTAACGTTATTTCCACTTGAGAAGTAGTTGGCCCCTTGGGCTGTCATTTGGCCGCAAAAATATCCAAAATGTGGGGCACTTTTTCCTGTAAAGTTGTACAAACTCGGAAACATTCCGTTGGTGTGTTTAAGTGCTGAGACGAGCTGGCTGAGGCCACGTGTTTGTTGGTGGCTGATGTCTGTTTCTGGATTTTTCTTATCGAGAACTTGCAGATGGCCACCATAGCAAGTAAGACCGGAACTAAATGAAGAAGAAATAAAAGTTATTATCACATCCAATTAGCTTTAAAACTTTTTTATTGAAGGTCTTCAACAGATAGCATCTTATTACAAAATATAGGTCCTAAATTTTTTATTACCAAAATAAATTAAGATAACTAGTTTATTTTAATATTGCGACCTTACAAGTAAATTTGTTTAATACAAATTCTCTTTGTTATCTGTGGAGTATGGAATAAATTTTCTATCCAAATAATGGGCTGATATTGTGCAAAGAATCATCTACAATATGTGTTTGGATGCGATCTAATAACATTGAGGACCTTACAGTGCTGTCAAGATAAGTTGTCTATCCAATAGTACAAAGTATAAAAACTAATTTTTATCTTTACGTACATCTTTATGTGTGGCCCAGCATGGCCAGGTGGGTTAAGGCACTCGACTCGTAACCTGAGGGTCGCAGGTTCGAATCTCCATCGCACCAAACATGCTTGCTCTTTTAGCCATGGGGGTGCTATAATGTGACGGTCAATCCCTCTATGCGTTGGTAAAAGAATAGCTCAAGAGTTGGCGGTGGGTGGTGATGACTAGCTGCCTTCCCTCTAGTTTTATACTGCTAAATTAGGGACGGCTAACGCAGATTGCTTTCGTGTAGCTTTGAGCGAAGTTCAAAACAAACCAAACCTTTTATGGACATCATTTTTGTTTTTACTTTATTATAAAATTGCATACTATATCTGTAATGAAAATTTAATGTTCGTTAAAGTAACCACAATTAATCAAAGGATCCAAACGGTTTAAGTACAAGGAAAAGTCTAAATATTTACTATTCGACCTAAAATAACCATAATAATAATAAAATGTTTATTACTTCTACAAAAAAATAAGTATTCTGACTTTACATAGCTTCGCAACTTTTAAAACAAGAGCCAAGTCTCAACTTATACTTATTTGCAGGAGTTTTCTGTTTATCTGATGCGGTAAAGTTTAACTAGAACATCCAGTCGTAGTAATAGAGACTTTTTGTTTGAGGTAACAAACTTGAATGTCTACCTTTCCTATTTAGAGATTATGAGCTTTCTCTTAAGTTAAATAAATGATGTAGTATAATAATGCTATTCAACAAGATTAAAAGGTTCTAGAATTAAAAATACGACACATGTAATCTTTTAAGATTATGTGTTCTAAAAATAGTATCTAAACACTTTGTATAGTATTACTACTTTCCAGTGTCTACGCCACGTTAATATTAATGTAGTCCTCTGGTAAGTGAGCGATTAATTTAAGGATTTAAAGCTCTTAAAATCAGGGATTCAGGTCTCCGCAGTGGTTAGAGCGCTGGTTTTACTCATATAGTAACTTTGTTCTAACACAACACAAACATTAGCGTAACGAGTAGAGAACTTCAGAAAACCGAGTTTAATTGTTTGATATCATTATACTGGATTAAGATCAATCGATTAGTTTTGCCAAGAGATACTAATATGAAAACTAAATAATAATAATAACATTTTTAAATATTTTACTCTTAAAAGCGTTACAGCATCTTTTTGTTATAAGCTTTCAAAATTGTCCATTTGATAAATTATAATAGTTCTACTTCGAACTTCGTAACAAATTTTCAGTTCCAAATGAAGAAAACGATTAAAAAAACTTCCTGATTTTACCAACATCGACGCCACAGGCCACAGTCCTTAATGGATATACTTTTATTTACTAGACTTTACTTAACAATTGTTACTTTTACCTATTAAAACTTTTACCTAATAGCATGAAATATGGTTTTGAACCGAACGTACTTCAGATTAGCTTGGATAACGCTACACAAACCTAGTGTTCCAGTGGAGGTTTTAAATATAGAAAGCTGTTAAAAACAAAACATACGAGGGCTGTTCAAAAAATACGCGGACTGTTTGAATTGCGCGGCACCAGTTGGTTCCAGAGGAATCCGCTTGGTGTCGCTAGGTTTGCACAGATCAGCTGATTACGACGCCATTTCCCGATTGCAGATATCTTCATTTGTGTATTAGTTACGCGGTTTTAAGTGAAGTGCGATTTTTTTGTTTGGCGGATTTCAGAATGAATGACCTGAAGGAGCAACGACTTGCTGTGAAATTTTGTGTTAAACTTGGAAAATCTGCGACTGAAACTTTTGCTATGCTTAACACGGCTTACGGTGATGTTGCTATGAAGCGTACGGCATATTTCAAGTGGCATGAACGTTTTAAGGATGGTCGAAAGTCCATTGAAGATGATGAGCGTCCTGGACGTCCTTCCACATCAACTGAGGACCCACACGTCGAAAAAATCAACACCCTGGTGTGGGCAAATCGACGTCTGACTGTCAGGGAGCTTGCTGAAGAGTGTGGGATATCAGTTGGATTTTGTTACGAGATTTTGACCGAAAAATTGAAGATGCACCGCGTTGCTGCGAAATTCAGCCCTCAGAACTCGTGAGTTTTTGGCCAAACACTCAATCACTGTTCTTCCCCACCCCCCTACTCACCTGACCTTGCCTCTTGCGATTTTTTCTTGTTCTCCAAACTCAAAAGACTCTTGAAAGGAAGAAGATTTGAGACGATTCCCGAGATTAAGGCAAATGCGACGAAGGAGCTGGAGGACATTACAAAAGAAGCATACCAGGACTGTTTCAACAAGTGAAAACACCGTTGGGATAAGTGTGTGCGTTGGGGAGGAGAGTACTTTGAAGGGGTCCCAGACTTGTAACTTCTAAATAAAGTACATTTTGTTTTATGACGTCAGTCCACGTATTTTTTGAACAGACCTCGTATTATTCTGAATATGAGTATTGTGTTGGTTAATAACGCTTGAGGAGCGTATTTTTTCAAATAATATTTATTAGAAATATAGGTGTAAAATTTGATTAAATTAATTTTTTCTTGAAAGTATTTTGGACAAAAACATATAAATACGGATATCATGGTTGATATTAATGGTTAAAATGTTTAAAACTGCTCTGGTGTAGAACATATGAATATGAGCACAATGGCTCACATTAATGGTGAAAACATTTTAAACTGTTCAATCATATAGTATTTCATTTTATTTTTAAGTAATCGCATACTTTGGGGTTATTTTATTTTCATTATTCAGATTTACTTTGGTGGATATCTTATTTCAGTTGATGCCAATACTCGTTACATGTGGTATAACTTTACAGAATGGAACCTTTATCCTTTCTTTATCAACTTTGAATTCCTCTGTCTGTTGTCAATACAGTTACAATTATGTAATCAATTTCGTTCTCACGTATTCTTCGCAGTGAAAGCTCATTTGTTTGAATTAACACGTCGTATAATGAAAAACTCAAACTAAAACTCTGTGATAATCATAGTATTGCGTGTTGCTATTTTCTCACATACATTTCTATTCCTAATTACGAAGAACAGCCTTTATACTCAAACTGTAACCAAGAATGAAAAATGTTTACATCTTCTGTTTTATTTTAAAAAATATAAACACTAAAGCTTTCACGCAGTTCCTCTCTAACTAATCAACTATAAATGAATTAAGTTTGATAGATGTAGCTGTGTTAACTTAGAAGACTAAACACCGCCAGAACTCTCATGGACAGACATGTTGTTAAAAGAAACCTTTGTTACGAGAAATGGAGGAGGTTTGTTTTATAAAACTCTAAAAGACTGAGTTGAGTTTTGGTTAATACGCCAAATAAAAGCATTTGTAATGAAGATTTCTGGGCAATGTGGACAAGAGATGTTGTGATAACAGGTAAATGACAATTTACAGCATAATTCACTCACAAAAAGTGTTTAGTGTTACACAAATGGCCAATTCCTTTATTACCTTGCAGTAACTCCAAACAACACTTTTACTCTTTGTCAGGCCAAGTTAGTAAAATAAAACAAGTTCACCTGCTGCCAGGTCAATTGTACTTAAGGGTACAATTTTTTTTCTGTCAGGTTTAAAGGTAACAGGCAAATGAAGAGCAAACTAGTAAAGCCTCCATAGTATGTTTATTGACTTTCAGGTCGTGAGAATATAGAGACACAGCATTTACCCAAGTTCATACCAAGAAACTTAGGGAAAATATTATTATTACAGTCAAGTTTCACACAAAATCTAGAAAAAATCGATAATCACTGTCAACATCAATTGCAACAATAAAATACATAATATCAAACCAATAAAAATTAATGATAATAAATATGTGTTCAGTTAAAGGATTTAGAAGCCCCATTGATTCAGGAAAAGTCTGAAGGTTCATAGAAATATATTTTTTACCTTTGGGTTTAATAGTAAAACAAACAAACAATAGAATTTATAATTTACAAGAGGGGAATATACTCTGTACTTGATGGCATTGGAAAATAAAGGAATAGGGCCACTAAGAAATAAACTTTCAACAAGATATTTTCCAGCCATGATAAGCAAAATACGGGTTATCGTATAAGCTGAGAATCCACGAACACAGGCCTGTGGCACAAGCTATTCATGCGCACCAACCAACGGTATGCAACATAATGAAAATGGATCTGTCTCAAAATGCAGCACAAATCAGGTGAAAAAATGTTTTCAATTAAATATATGTTCAGCTATCGCATACTTCAGGTAGTTGGAGAATGAAGCGGAAGTTTATTGTATTCCTTAGTAAGTCGTTCCGTTTAAGTTGCTGGATGCAGTGCCTATGAATTTCTGTGTGGTATAAATATGGTGCCTATGAACTTCTGTGTGGTATGAGTATGGTGCCTATGAACTTCTGTGTGGTATGAGTATGGAAAAGTGGATTGGGAAACATTCACACTGAACGGTTTTATGGAAAGCCTTCAGAGAGTAGAGGTGCTCTTTAGACAAACCAGACTTAAGATGGACTTTTTTTTTCACTGAATAACTCTGTTGTATGACTATTATAAAATTTCACTATCATCAGATAAAACGTAATTGGACTGAAACGACGTGTTGAGACTCTAAACTTGTTTTAAAATAACCTACCCAATTTTTGTACTGAATTATATCTCAGCGAAAAATGAAAGCTTCCATATTCATTATAAACTGGAGAACTTCCAGAAAAGCTAAGAATGGTTTAGACTTATAGTTTCACAAAAAAAAGCTGTTTGAGGATAGATGTAAATGTAACAGGTTTACTGTTATGCATTTATTTTAATATCTGCGTTTATTTCAATTTGATGCACGTGACGTATATTGTTGTATGTGTCTTCGCAATTCCACTTGTTCTCTAAATTTGTAGAAGATTCTCGAGAATAAGAATGAACAATGTATGTTTTATGAAAACATTAACGTATCTTCGAATATTGTTGAACTTTCGACAATCTCGCCTTAAAGTATATAAACCGATGCACCGAGAGACAGTAATAGAGTATTGTTTGGTCGCTACACTATAAGCTGTAATTGTGACAAAGTCTTATTAATCGTAAAAAAACAAATGTTTGACCATAAACGTTTCGAATATTACGAACCGCCTAACTTCAGAAATTTAACTTCGGTCGTCAGTATTTCTAGGAAGCTATCGCATAACTTCAGCATAAAATTATTCCACATGTATTTATTCTACTTATTCTGACAACGGATCGTTTTCTTGAAATTAACACAGTTAACAAATTATTAAATAACTATCCTGAGATACAATTTTCAACTTATATATTTGAATTGTTTGTTACTTAAAGTTACTTTGAGTTTATTGCTTGTCACACAACTTTTTATCATACAATGTGTATATATACAGTCTTATTAATCGTAAAAAAAAAAAAAAAATGTTTGACCATAAACGTTTCGAATATTATGAACCGTCTATCTTCAGAAAATTAACTTCGGACGTCAGTATTTCTAGGAAGCTATCGCATAACTTCATCATAAAAAAAACTCACGTATAAAGAACAGAGCTACCAGCATTTTTTCAAATGAAGTGTATCTGTGTATCAGTATGACAGTAATTTGCGTCTCGTGGACCTGGACAGTCAATAAAATATTCAGTTCCAGACCAGTTGTATATTAAAATATATTTGTATTTAGAAAGAAAATTGTGTGTATCAATCTTGTTCGCACATATCATAAATTTCATACATATCGACATTTATTTAACTTTTAAATCTAAATTCAAATGCCCATTTATTTGAAATATTAACATAATAGATCGGATACTCGTCCGAGATAAATGATAATACGTGGCAAATATTCGAATGTTACATACGTGTTTAAAAAAAGTTATATATATATATTTGCCACGTATTATCATTTATCTCGAACAAGTTAATTTCACAAGAAAACGATCCGTTGTCAGAATAAGTAAAATAAATATATGTGGAATAATTGAGTAAAAATCAGTCTTTTTATATGAGATAACAACTGTTATGGTAAGAACGCCTTTTACAAGCCAGTGAAGCATGATTCTAATGAATTATATTTGTCGTAAGACATTGAGCTAGGCCTAAGGGAATAGATTAGGAATGTAGTGTTAAAAATAAAATAGGCCTAATATGATGTTTTATGACAAGTGTAATTTGTTACATAAGATATATTATATTAAGTAAAAATAACCCATCTACCTATGGCACAACGTTAATAGAATATTGAGTTCCAAACACCTATAACTGTGTCAAAATATAAAAACTTAGTACTTGGTTATTATCCTATACATTTCTTTAAAAAAACATTAACGGCAAATATTTAATGGATTTCTTTTTCAAAATTGAATACTAAGTTTCGCAGCCTTTGAACTATAATATTAACTACAGGTCATTATTTTCATTTTAAAATTGATTATCAATGATATTTGATGTACTGTATTTTCGGATATAACATTAAAATATTGTTTCTTTTGAATGTTTATAACATTCAAATGTATATCTCTCATTTCTTGTAAATATCACGCCTGTTACACGATACAGTCTTATAAACTATTTTGCACTTCGTTGTAAAGTAGCATCTGTTTATGTATATAAGCTAGTTATCTCTACTCTCTTTTGTGTTTTTGTACTACGCTAATATATACATATATGTGGTTAGACTGCTATAGATCTCTTGTTTGTTGTACAAACAGGTGTAATGTATAAATAACTGAGGGTGCAATGCTTAAATCGTAGATGTTCAAATGGATGCATTGCGTTAACTGTGCAAACAGCTGAAATGTATGTTTAAATAAAATGTTAACAACACTTGATCAAGAGTCCTTGTCAAGTAGGTAAGTGTGACCGGTAAAGATAAAAAAACAAAACAATATCAGTTTATTGATAAATGTCGTGACATCGACACGTGATAAAAACAAATCTTACATTAGTTTGTCTATATGAAAATAATAATACAGTAATACATATTAACGTTTTTATTAGGTGTCTGCACTCTGTTCACCGTAGGCAATCGAACTTCGAATTCGAGTGGTATAAATCCATAAACCTTTTGTTGATCCACGGGGAAAATAATGGTACAAAATGGTGTTGAATAGCAACTTATAACGAGTAAGTTCATATTGGTAAGTTATGATACAATTATAGAAACAGATCAGTTAAGTTTATTATTATTTGTTAGTTTTGGTTTATCGATTAAAACACTTTTAATATTTCTGTCAACGCTACTGTTTTGTTTCTGTAGCATTTTGCTTAAAAAAGTAAATCCGACACTTGTTGATCTGTGAGACCAGTCGGTTGGATAATGTTGATAGGTTCGTTGGAGTTTTGTGTTGTTATTATGCTTTCATGAATTAATCTCTTAGTTTTTCTACTGTACGTGGAATGATACAGTGCAAGATGGCATGTAGAAAGCATTTTTTTGCATAAACATTTTCTCTAGAACAACGCTGAAAGTAACGCAGTTTTACGCTGAACATAATAGAGTTCTCACGGCCAAAAGTACCAGGAAAATGTTTTTAGGAACAGATCTTTTGGATAAATTCAAGTACCACCTTTATTCGTTGTCCTATCTCACGACTAGTTTCTTCATTTATAAAAAAACGATAAAATAAGGAAGATATCACTATAGTTCTCCAGCGAGCTTTTGCTTGATTTACCCAGTTTTCTTAACCATTATGGTTTTTTTTTTTTCTGTTTCAGTAGCGTTAGCATCGGAGCGGATGCACTTAAAATGAACCACAGATTGTCGAAATGAGGTTTTTTGTGTTAGTTTGATCTATATGTATATATACATATATTAAGTTCATGAGCTGCTGTTAAGCCCTAATTTAAATTTGATGACAGCAACAAGAAGAGGTCGTAATGAATTTTATTCTTGGTTCAGGTAGTGAAAAATATCCAGGGTGTTATCAAGTCCATAATTCCGAGATATAAATATATCGTTAACATACCGTTTGTATAAAATATAAAGATGTCATCGATATGACGTTTGTGCAAGAGAGGAGTTAAACTGCACACGTTAAAAATATGTTTCAATTTTAGACGCCGAGTTAATATAGAGGGATGCTAGCAATACGTGCACCCAAATATTTAAACTGTTTCTTCAGCGTCATCAGCATTTAATCTAAAAGTGCATGTGCCATACACGTGTTCTCTCAACATTAGCAAAACAGCATGATATCAGAAGAAGCAGTGATATTCAATAAGCGCATCCCTGATCTAAGAGAAAACTGATCAGGGAAGTGCTATAGTTATTTAAGAATTCACTGTCGACGATATAATTGTATTGGAGCAGATGCAACTGGCTGAGTGAGAGCTAATTCTTGGGAACAACCGATTCTAACGTACGGTGTTTTTGGTAAACATATAGACAAAATTAATAAAATGTGTACACACAAATGTGGCGATGTGTCATTTTATACACAAAACAATACGTAGCTCATAATTTGGTGTTTAAGTGGGTAAAATACGTTTCTGATGTACAAAATGAGGTGAGTAATTTCGGTGTTCAATGTTTAACGCATTTTGTTTATTAATTCCGACAAACAAATATAGCACCTTTTTGTGACTACAGACAAAAATGAAGTCTAAAAATCTGATCTAAAAAACAGTCAAAACATTCTCGGTCCTTAAGAAACGCATCGCATATAACACATTGTTTATAATGCATAAACGGATATAATCCATCGGCTGATCATAAACATGTATAGCACGTTATATGTAATGTATAAACAGATATAACTTTAAGGTTGGTAGAAAAACATAAATGTCGCATTATTTGTAGTGTATAAACAGATATAATCCATATGTGATACGCAAACTAACGTATTTCATAATCTGTAATACATATAAAAATACATGCATGTTTTAGTTTTCGATGTGCCAAATCCATTTAGTAAATGGTGCCCAATGTATATGTTCATATATATATATAAATGAAATACATGTAGAGACATATGGTGCATGGTTTTAACTTATGTACAAACAAACTACAAGGTTTCTAGTGTATTATACACAGTTCTTAGCGCACATACAAAAAAGTGCAATGTCTCTGATTTAAAAGCAGATTTGCTACAGATATACGGATAAAGTACGGGATTTTTAATGTAGAGACGTGTAGCTTTGGTTCCGTCGTATATACAGATTATGTACACAGTTTCCTATGTGAATATGGGTGTAATATACGGTTCTTAAATACACACGGGTAAAGTGCACTGTTTATGATGTATTGGGAGGTGTAGTAAACGGTTCTTTATGAACCAAAACATTAAGTACTGTAAGGATTACAAAACAGTCACCTGAAATCACGGGAAAAAGATCTTATAATTTTTACGTACCACACCTACGATTGTTTTTATTTATACCTGAAATGCTTTATATAAAACCATAAAATAGTGAGAGAAGAAAAATAAAATGTCTAAACGTTTAAACAGATATAAATGATGAGACATGCTTACCTTCCCTTCTCAAGCGATCCAACATTGAAGGAGAGAAACCGGAGCTCCACGTAGTCTCCGTACTCGCCGCCATCTGCTACGAAACTGACAACACAGAGAAAAGGTACGTGCCGGTGGAAGGGCTCGCTGATGTGAAGTCTGTATTTGATATTAGCTTCTCCATTGAATGTTCGGTTGCAAGCTGTAAGAAAAATAATTCATGTTAATACGTGACTTTCTGCGTAAAAAATAACAGCAAGTAATTGCATTTTATTTTTCTATCACGAGTGCTAGTTGAGGATATAAACAGAAACTGGAGTAGTAATATTTGCACCGTCTATCGTACTTTACAATGTTTTAATATGAGTTCAAATGCTACACCATCAATATTGTATTGTATGCTTTATTTCTTGTATATCCGACATATGTGTATGATGTGCAGTTTACAGGCTTAATTATAAATTCAATATACACTACCGAGTAATGGCCGTTGTAGAACTAGTATGTTCACATTTATTAGGCTATACGTGGTATGTATATATATATATCCTATCATGAATATTTATTCAGCAGACAACATCAAGATGTATAGTAAATACTTGAGCCCATTTTGTATACATATAAGCTATTGTTCTAGTTTAAAATTCCAATTCCTTAACAGAAAATATATTATTTTGTAACTTTATAGCAATACATCTATTTCCAATTGAATTTCTTTCAGTGACTGACTACCTTATCTTTACTCTAATTGATAGCACTGTGTATTATTTATTGTCTGATTTCATGTATAATACACAGTACAAGGCATACATTACTGATAAAGCAGAACTTCTCGCGTTATCTAGACATGAAGAAAGATCAAATATTAATATCATGTCTGTACCACTCATGAAATATTAACAATGTGAAGCATTGATGCTATATTCATTCAAATACTGAAACTGTGTTGATACTACCCTTAACGTAATTTTAAAGTGAATGTTTATAATGATATTCTCTAAAGTATTTTATTTGCTGAATTGGAAAAGTAGATAAGAAAAAATAAATGTATAGCAACAGGTTTTAGCTGCTATTATATTTTTTTGCAGTTACTTTATCTTCTGTTTTAGTATTTTAGAAATAAATTCTTAAATGAAATAAATCAGTTGAAAATGAAAAATGTTTTTTATAGTTTGAACATTGATGTGAGTTTGAATAAATGTGTTTAAGAGTTCAAACACAACAAATCGGTTCAACAGGAAGATTCATAATTTAAAAACAGAAAGTAGGTTAGTTATGACGCTCAACAGAGGTATTTATAGTATAAATACTAACGTATATGTATTTTTAGGTGCACTCCATAAGTTATAATACATATAACCTGCAAAATACTAAATAGAAAAACAACCATATTTTTAAAGTCAAAATGCATATTATGTAGATATTACGTAAAGATTTTGTGACAATAATATATGTACTCAAATGGACTATCCTTTTAATATCGGTAATTTAATTTGAAAACTTTTGTAAGGAACTAAATTACAGACAACATAATTTTAAAACAGAAAAAGTAGGTTGCCTATACTATTCAAATTAGCTTGCTCCTCTTTTTTCTTAGTTAATAACAAATTATACGTTATGGTTTTATATTCTCCTCAAGCAAAGTGCGTGAAGTATTAAAAGTAATTCACTATTTAATGTTTACCTGTGGCGCTAAAAGTAAAAGGATCCATATTCTAAAGTTATTAAAAAAACTTCAGACATAGCACGATATATATATATAGGTCCGTAAACATAGTAACAATCCAGATTTTAACTAGCTGTTTCGTGGAACGTTTCATATTTCATTTTAAATATAATCTTAAAAACATTTTGGAAGAGAAGAGAGAGGGAGTGTCTCTTAAGGTCGTCAGCCTAAAGTTATTATGATTCATAACTTTAAATTCGCTCCGAAATTGAAAACGTACTTTGTTTCATTTTATGTTCAAGCCGAAACTTATGAAATGAAGATAGAACTGCATTACAGCATTGAAGGTTTATTCTGGGCAGTAATTTTCATGTCCTGTGGTCACAGCAATTGGGTGGGAATCGTATTATAATGATGGCCCGGCATGGCCAAGCGCGTAAGGCGTGCGACTCGTAATCCGAGGGTCGCGGGTTCGAGCCCGCGTCGCGCTAAACATGCTCGCCCTCCCAGCCGTGGGGGCGTTATAATGTGACGGTCAATCCCACTTTTCGTTGGTAAAAGAGTAGCCCAAGAGTTGGCGGTGGGTGGTGATGACTAGCTGCCTTCCCTCTAGTCTTACACTGCTAAATTAGGGACGGCTAGCACAGATAGCCCTCGAGTAGCTTTGTGCGAAATTCCAAAAAAACAAACAAACGTATTATAATGAAAATTCCGACAAGTCTAAAACTCGGATCTGTGAAACTACAACACCGATCATCACCAATCATAACTGGGCAATATTTTTATAATTAGACAGCATTTTTATAGCTGAGCAATAAATGAAACAATGTTATGATATGTTTCAGATGTAACCAATAAAAATAACGAAAAAGGAGTAAGTTTCAAACTTAACTAATGAAACTTATAAAAAGAAAGAAGTAGTTTTAAAATATAAAACAATAAAAACAAGCTAAAAAAGTAAATGTTTTTCTTTAGTTAACCTCTCATGGGGATACGTTAATGTATTCAAAGTTAAAAATAAATGGAAATATTCGTTAACTTTGTAATTAATTAATTACAGTCCAAAGGTATATGTCAGTTACGTAACCATTTATTTTAAATTTTAATGGCAAAGTCCAGCCATTCGATATACCATTAAAACTCAAATCAAGTAAGTTTTTTATCATTTAATTGTCGTACAGATTGTAGAAAATTAAATATTATTCACTTGGGTGTTAAATAATTAGGTTGTACAAATTTGTCTCATAGGAATTGTGAAATGATCATTCGTGGAAAATATGTTTACTTTCATTAAAGACCTTGTATCAAGGAGCTACTATCAGATAAACATGAAAGTTGTGTATACAGGGTTTACAGAAACTTATGATAATAATAAACCTAGATACAGGAGAGTATTTAATAATTCACTGTTCTATTAAAAGTTTTAAATTTACAATGGTAAGTTCAAATCTGAATTATAAAAGAGCACTTTTTCATTAATCTATTTCCTATTGCACTGTTCGATGTCTGTTGAAGATAACTTCAGATAAACCAAGAACCCAACACTGACATTAACGAAAGTGTCCATAATGTTTTCAATTCTTAACAAGAAAGTCTTATAACAGTATATAAATATCTTCATCATATTGTTTAAAAATTGATATATGAAACAACGTTGTTATTCAACCTTTTCAAAATAGCAGAGTTAGTCATTGCAAGAAATAGAAGTGATTTTCAATACTGTTGATGTAACTGTTGTAAAATATTAAACGATTATTATAGTTTATCAACAAAACCAAATAGAAAAAAACGAAATGTATAGCGATGCATATTTTTAGTTGTCACTGCGCATTTATAATAACTTTATCTTTTATAGGTAGCGTTTTAGGCCCCCAGTGGCATAGTGGTATGTCTGCGCACTCACACCGCTAGAAACCGCGTTTCGATACTCGTGGTGGGCAGAGCACAGACAGCCTATTATACAGCTTTGTGCAAAATTCCAAACAAGCAGATGTAGTGTTTTAGAAATAAATGGTCAGATGAAAGAAGTTGACTCAAAATGTAATCATTTGCTCTTAGTTTAAACATGGCAAATATGTATGAAAGTGAGTAAATGTGTTTATAGTTTAAACACAACTATTAAATGTGAGGTTGAAGAGATGTGTTTAAAGTTTGAATAGTGCAACTAGCTATAAGGTTGAATAAATGTGTTTACAGTTTGAATACGACAAATAGGTGTGAGGTTGAATAGATATGTTTAGAGTTTGAACACGACGAATAGAAGAGATTTAGCAGATGTATCCATATTTTAAAAATGATAAATAGGTGAGATTCAGCAGGCGTGTCCATAGTTTATACATAACAAGTAGGTGAGATTCAGGAGACGTGTCCATAGTTTATACATAACAAGAAGGTGAGATTCAGCAGACGTGTCCCTAGTTTATACATAACAAGTAGGTGAGATTCAGCAGACGTGTCCATAGTTTATACACAACAAGTAGGTGAGATTCATCAGACGTGTCCATAGTTTATACACAACAAGTAGGTGAGATTCAGCAGACGTGTCCATAGTTTAACCACGACAATTAAGTTCAAAAGAAGTTCTCATACCTCAGAAACGAGAGACAGTGGAATGTATAGAGCTATTTATGGAATACATGCTCTTGAAGTTTAAAAACCTTATCATTCACAAACAGTATAGTTTTAAGAGCATAGTAACCGATATAACTGATACCACAACTCTTACAGATCTGATTTATTTACTATTTGTATTGTAGTTTCAAAAACTTTAAAGTTATAAACAGACGTTAAGGTAGTTTAGTGCATCATTCTTCACTGTTGGTTTTTACGCATTGAAGACATAAACAATGTTAATGTAATAATAAGGTAACTGTGGCAGGAATAAATACACAATATAGTAAATATGTAATACAAATCAGTAAGAAAAATTAAAAATGCCAACATTCGCGGGCGACCACCACGCAATCACAACATGGTCAATTGTGACACCAGTAATATCGTGATAAAAAAATCGAAACCTGTCTGTATCACTGCTTGGGACGTGTAAGAGGGTATCTTTGTTTCAAATCGCATGTAGGTTGGTTGACGTACACGTGAGTAATTCCCGCAAATCTCAAACTGTGCTTTCTCTGTTGAAAAATTGAGCAAAATACAAATATTCCAAACTGCCTACGCCTCTGTTTGGGACTTCTAAAAAGTGTATTTGTACCAAATTCCAAGAAAACTTATCCAAATACAGCCGAGTAATTGACCAGAAACCCCCAAATTATATTTTTCTATGGGCAATGACCACCTTAAAAAACCCAAAATGAGCAAATTCGATTTTTTTAAATCAACATGTTGGGCACTCGAAAATTTATATTTGTGCCAATTTTCATCTTGATTGCTGTACGTATGACAGCACAAGATTTTAAAATGTACATTTTTGGATTGTTTCACCCTTTAACCCCATAAAATCCTTAAAATGGTATAAATTAGAAATGCAAAAAAAATCATCTAGATATATTCAGCCCAGGATAAACCCTACAAGGTTAATCTGAGGAGAAATGAAGGAAGGGCGGTCGAATGAAGTGTTTGACAGAAGGAGAAGAAAAGATATAAAGATAGTATTGCTTTCTGTGCAGTGTGTGTGTGTTTCTTATAGCAAAGCCATATCAAGCTATCGAACCCTGCTTTTAGCGTTGTAAATCCGTAGACTTACTGCTGTCCCAGCGGGGGACCTCTCTGTGGTGACATAATAACACGTACCATTTAAAGAATATGCATCAAGAGAAAAAATATGTATTTTTATGACAATTTCTCAAGGCCTAAATATAAGATTTACCACGAATACAAAACAGTGTATTAGAAACTTTATCGAAAGCATTATTATATTTTTTGAGGCCGTGACCTCTGCCTAGTCATCATAAATGTGTATATGTCTATTTACTAGCATTTGTTTCGTAATTGTTTGTAAAGCTAAACAAAGGGTGATCTGCACATTACACCCTTTTATAAGCTGACAGACTACAGTTAAGGTAGCTAGTATACAGTAGCTAACTTGAAATCTTGCGCTACTCTTCTTCTGTCTGAACGAATAGTGGGATTCGACCGTCTTTCTTTTAGTGTACCTACGACCCTAAAATGTGGAGTCCATTATTCAAACAAGGAGCCACGAAACTTCAACCCTCGGTTCCACACTCAAAGCACACTAACCACTAGGCCACGGTTAGTATATTTGAAATACAAATGTATGGCTTTACATTTTAACTGCAATACGTTTTTTTACCAAGGCTCATTGGGTAAGATAAAACATTAGTTCAAACTGCATTTTAAGTGTCTTATTGGTAAACATTTATCCTTTATACCAAATTAGGTGAACATTCATTTTTACCAAAGTGGTCTATGGCTGACTTGTTTAGGAAATGATAAAAAATATACAATGATAGCTATGATTGCTGTAAAAGGTTCAAGTAATCTGCGTTTTTACGACTTCCCAAATTTCTCTCGTTTAATTAAAACGAAAATGAAATATGAGATAAACGTGTTATAGCCAAGCGATTTTATTAACTAAAAAGCGCATATTACTAGCTCTTGCTAAGGGATTAGCTCTTTAATTCGGCTGCTTAGCGTATCTGGAGTGTGAGAAGTTTCTCGGGTTTGAACCCAAGTCATGTAAAAATCTGAAATACTGCAAGCTTAGTCTTGACAACTGATCTTCTTCATAAGAATAAACGGATATTATAGCTGACTAAATTAAAATGTAAAAAAAAAAAATGTCTTGTTAATACTGTAGTATCTAGGGAGCTAACTCTTTAGTTCAGCCAGAAGAATTCTTGTGAGAATACTGGGATAGACGTCTAATTCCAGGGATGAAATAGAATAATTTAAATTTTTGGTAAGTGAGTACACTTGTGGTTATCATAGAGCTTGTTACAAATACAAAATGTTACAATGTGTGCATAGAATTGGCACATAGTTAGCTAATGATATTTGTCTAATCTCTTCATTTGAATAAACTTTGCTAAAAAAATAGAGTAAATGTGCACAAATAAGATTTAACTTAACGAACGATAACAACAAATCACGGTTGTGCTTACAACAAAAAAGTACTAAAATCAGGAGCTGTTTCATTTCTTGTGTCTCAACCTTTTACTTTATTTTTCGTTACTTCAGCAAGAGGTCGGGGAGTATGACCTTTTGTACTGAACAGAAGAACAAACAGTTGTTTTTTATGTCTTGCTGTAAATATAACGTATATTATTGGGTTTCTGCTATACAGGATGGCTATCTAAAGTTTGTTTTTAACCATATGCATTCTGAAATAACATTCAGTTGTGGATGCAAACATATGTTTCAGTCTCGAACCAAGTACCCTGTGATTACGGCGAGTCAGAAGTAACAGATAGAGTTTGATACAAATACAAAATGTAAGTATATGTGCATAAACTGACACAGAAATAGCTAATAGCATTTGCCTAGTCTCTTATTTTTTGAATAAGCTTTGCTACAAAACTGGAGTAAATGTGCCTAATACACATAAAATATAACCTAACGATCCATAACTACAAACCACGGCTGTGCTTGCACAAAAATAGTACTAAATCCAAGAGCTGTCTCATTCCTTGTGGATCAGTTTTTTTTTACTTTATTTTTTTGCTACAAATAAAACTTTGCCATTTTTGTTGATGTACCTTTATCTCAGCCACGTTCATCTTAAACATTTGTACTACATTTTGTTTTGAGTTGAAAGTAGGTTTTCTAAATAAATTCCTAGGATGACACAAATACTTTCCATATGAAAAAAAATTCACTTTTATATTTGAAACGTTGTATGTTCGTTGTTCTTTTTTTATTTCACTAACACCATCCCCATTATATCGGCTGGTAAATACTAGAAGCTTTAGACTCTGACTTAATTACCTGTGAAAGCATTTTATAATGAACAGTTGAATTTAATACTCTGTCCCATTATAACTTTACTTTTTTATGCGTGAGATAAAAAGAAGCGTAGGTTTGTTGGATTACGAAAAACAAAAAAATAGTATAAACTTTAACAGGGTGTTCTTTAACATGGTTTTCTTTATTTTTAATAAACATTCAATTCACATGATGTGTATTTTTATTCACTTAACCTTTTACATGCGTTACTTTTAACGTTTAATGTGTGTGGAAATGTTCGTGAGTAGCTCTGTTAATAAAACTATTTTAGAAGTTTTTATTTGCAACATAAACAAATAGTCATGTGAAAATGTAAACTGACAATAAGAAGAAAAGAAAGGGAAGTATGAATGTTAGAAATCAATTCTATATCATAGCTGTTTTTCTTCTATAACTCACAGCTCACTACTGGCATAGCAGTATATCTGCGGACTTATAATGCTAAAAATGTGGTTCTATACCGGAAGTGGACAGAGAACATAGAGCTCATCGTGTCACTTTGTGCTTAACGTGCCACTTCACGTTTTATCTCAAAGATCTACACAGTATATTTAGCAGAATAGAATAATAAAATAATCTAATGGACTTATATGTTAATGGCCCAGGAAAGGTGTGTACACTAGTAGTGCTATTGTTACAAAAAAAAGCTTTAAAAGTTCAAGGATACTGTTTGGGCAGAGCAAATATTTACTTATCCGTTCCAGTGATTAGTCTCCCATATTGTCTAGCTGATTTCCATGGTTCACATTCTGTTACCGTCAAAAATAAATAAAAATCGACCTCCGCCACTATAGGGCAGAGAGTGCATTATAAGAATGACGGTTAAATCCATCTTTTCGTTCTGATTAGACTTGGTGATTTTGACAACCTATCATTCCTCTTATGTGTAACCTCAAAATGTGGAACGACTATCACAGGTAGCTTTCGTGTAGCTTTGTAAGAAACCCAACAAGACAAACAAACTTATGCAGTGCATGAAGTGAAATTAATTGTAGAAAAAGCATAGACATCCTAAAATATAGATCAACGTATTAAAACGAAAACGCTGTAATATATTCTGATATTAGAACAACATTTTTTTTTTCAATATTTCAAGTTTTGATTAAAAGTATAGATAAAAGAATTCCTAATTTTTCATCTGTACCATTGAAGAAAGTTGAGAAACAAGAAAAACTTATTGGTTAAATTTGCTGTTTGTCAACAGATGTCGCTAAATTAACGTAATAAAATGGTTTAGTTTAACACCACTACTTTACGCGAGAATACACGCGCTATGGTGCATATACAACATGCTTATATTAAATAACATTTATTGATTTATAAATAGTTCCCAGTTTTGTAATGTTACTTTACGTTCTAGGAAATTAAATAATAATTCTGGAACTGTTGTGGTAACCAAGATATATATATTTCAGCTTTATTTAGAATGTACCTATAATTTTTTTTTAAATTTAGTTGTTATTTCTGTAACTATTGTAACTATTAATTTTGTTGACTTTATGCAATAACTTTTAAAACAAAAGATTAACGAGTTTCGACTGTCAGTATTTCTGGATTGGTTGTTTCTAACGTGCACGTGCAGAAGGTAAAACTCTCGTTGATTAGCTCATCTTCTCTGATTAGCGTCGTAAGTTGTTGATATATGTGTTTGACGTGATACAGTGTTAGACGTGTTTGTTGATCTATGTTCAAAACTTGCCTAGGGACATCTGAAAGGGAACAGTGTTGTTACCAATTACCTATCTTTGTCATTTTCGTCGCGTCAATATAATTTATATTTTTTTCTTTAAATCGTAGCGATTTTTAGTTTTGTTTTCTATCAAATTCTCTGGTCTACAACATTATGAGTGTTCGTTTATTTTGTGAGTTAGGAAGGCTTAATAATGTTATACATTGCGGCAGTGACGTAAGTAGAGAACATCTGCCATAATACATCCATAGATCAAGGGCCCTTAATGACCAGAGCTTCAAATCTATAAATTTATCACCACATTTTATAAAAAAAAAAAAGATTGCTCTCGGATTCAATATATTACACACACACCCTTTGAGAAGGGGTCCCTTTCAGATGCGGGTTCTTAACGTTACCTAGCCATCTTTTGTCAGGTTTTCAAAACTTAAGAGCATGTGTCGCGCGTGTGCGTAAATGTTTATATATTTTCAATGTTTTTATTTTTATTATTGACTTTCCTGCATTGGCATAGTTACGACACAATGTAGTGACATAAGTACAGGTCTATCAACCAAAAAACTCTGTTGTAGTAAAGCTTAACCTGCAACAACCGTAGGCAACCCACATGTTATGATACAACAACAGTACACTGACGTGAGCACATGTCTATAAACCAAGAAACATTGTTCTAGTAGAGCTTAACTTGCAACAATCGTGCACAACCCACACATTACAATGCAACAACCGTACACATCCAACATATTACAATACATCAATCGTACACAAACCACATGCTTTAGTAGCTCAAGAAATATACATATCTTCATTTAATTAACGACCGATTCACCTCCTTAGTCAACAGTCCTAAAAAGAAAGGAATATCTTCATTTGTTTAACTTTCATAATCATTTTCCGCAGGTCTATTACCAAAATGATAAAACATAAAAAATGCTGCAACTGATATATTTCTAAATATTAAGTAAGCCTAAGGCGTCTATGTTTGAAACAAACTGGAAATTTAATTGTTTTATAAGGTGACTGTTTCATCACACATTCACAAACATATCTGTTTTAAATGGTAGTCTTCCTACCTTCAAGCACAAAAAGCTGGAGAAATTAAAATAAATGATTCACTTACGTAATATCAACTCTATTTTTATAGTAGTTTAAAGGATCAATAAAACAACTACAGTTTACTTGTTTTTCACTTTTTAAAATTCCTTTTAATTATCTATAACATAATGACAGATGCTTTTTTCTTTCGCAGTAGTGAACTGAATGTTTCGTTAAGTTAGTTCTACAGAGAATAATTGTTTAATTATCTCTTAACCTAAAATTTGATAATTTTATTTATGAAAGTTATTAGTACTCTGCAATTCAGAATAAGATTTACTAATTTAAAAAATATTGTGCTTCGATTATTAGTATGATTATTTCTTCACAGTAAAGTGAAAATAGCATATTTTGTAACTGTGAAAATTTTCAAAAGAAAGATCGCTATTCTGCAAATCGTTACTGAAATCAAGTTCGATTTTAAAACAGTTTTAGAAGACATTTTAAAATATCATATACTGGTAGTCATGTTTCTTCATTAATGTATTGCTAATTAGCCTTTCATTTCTATTGTCTGATAGAAGTTTAAGTTGTTATATTTTTATATTTTAAACATTTTTTTAAAGAAATTAGTTTTGTTTCTTTCACACAAGCTACGTAATTTTTCATTAAGCTTTTCAAAATAGTAGCAGAATTTTGTATAAATGAGTTCTACGGTTTTAGGCTACAATTATACAAGAAATGAAGAAACGCCAAATCAATACATTGAATGCTTGGTAATTAGAAATGTTAACGTTAGAAAAGAAAGAGTGGTTAGCAAACATCCGCAAGTCGCTTAATGAAATGACTATGCAAATAAAATACACCATAGTTAATTAAATTGATTTAACAATTATCAGACTTGAATTACAATAAAGTAAAAGAAAGATTTATGTCCTATATTTTAAAAATTGTAATTTAAGTTCTGATAAATTTTTGTTTCATTGCTGGACTTTTAAGTCTTTCGAGGTGTTTATAGGTATCGTTATAGCTGAATAGTTCCTTCTACACCTATTATATTAGTTAGAATCAACCAAATTTGCGAAAGCGTTAGGTGCCTTCTGATCATCCCATAAGTTCTAACTCTAGAGGACCAGGTGGTTGGGTACTCGACTCGTAATCTGAGGGTCACGAATTAGAATCTTCATCACATCAAACGTGCTCGCCTTTTCAGCCGTGGAAGCGTTATAAAGTTGCGGTCAATGCCACTATTTGTTGGCAAAAAGAGTAGCCCAAGAGGTGGCTGTGGGTGGTAATGACTAGCTACCTTCCCTCTAGTTTTAAACTTCTAAATTAGGGACGGTTAGCGAAGATAACTCTCGTATAATTTTGCGCGAAATTCAAAAACAAACAAACAATGTTGCACTAAAAAAGTTAAAGACCAAGTTCTATAAACTACAAGAAATCGACTAAGTTGAAGAAAACTGGTAAGTTATTGTTAATTAACTACGGTAATGACAACTATCAGAATTTGCTAAATTATTACTACAGGTTCATGAATTTTGTTTAGTTATTTACATCCATTATATTAACGATTTTCACTCCATTCTCTGCTTACTAAAATATTTTTTATTGTAATTAAAGGACTTTATGCAATTTTCCTTTAAAGAATATTTGCGCTCTTTATAGCTAAGTTGCTTCCACACCATCTGCGCTCCAAGTGCATTTTGTCTATGCTGTGGTTAAGTGACTTTTTACGACACACACTTTATTACTTAATGGAAAATTCTAGTTTGTTATTTTCAAATAATTTTAAAAATCACACCCAACACTATCACTTGTACTCTACAATTGAATGTTGATCTTTTTTGTATCACTTGAAATTCATATTTATTTTATTGTATTCACATTTTTTTGGTTAGTAATTTTTACATATATACGAGTGTTTTATAAAATTTAATTCGAGAATTATGATTGAAATAGTATAAAGCGCAAATGTGAAAGTAAGTAATTTTTAGAAGCAATAGTTAGGGCAGGTTTGCTTACCTATGTGTTTATAAATCATTTGTTGCGTAGCTTAACTGTTGTAAATTGATGTAATTTTATTCAAACCTTCTGAATTTTTCTTATTGTTTTAAGTGAATGTTTTTACATCATAACGTCTCGCAGTTTGTAAAAAGTTCTAGCTCAGAAAAGTACGATAGTGAAATTGCAAGTAATAGGTAAAGTTAGACTGCTTATCAGTTTAACTGAAGAGACGATTTTTAAAGTGAGTTTTACAACTTGTATTGCAAACACAGAAATAGAGGAGAATAGTTTGTTTTGTCAAAAGGCGTTCTAAAGTAACTGAACTCACTTTTGTAGACTTTAACGAAAAGGAGGCAATCATATAAAGCTCTGGATGCAACTTGGTAACGAACAGTTGTGGGGGTGATTTTAAAGTGAGTGTCACAGACTTGTCTTGTAACAACATGTGAAAGAAGAAGAATTTGTATTGTCAAAGAGTGTTCTAAAGTTACTGAACCTACCTGAGTGGATTTTGACCAAAAAGAGACAATTATTTAAAGCTCTGGATACAATCGTGATAACCAATAGTGTAACGAAGTTTTGTACATATTGTTTGACTTGTTTTGAATAATTATTATTTCAAAACAAATGGATTGTGACTGTCCATTTATTGTTGACGTTTATCCCCAATAAGTCACAGACAGCTACTGTAAAGAACCTCGCCTCTATTAAACTTGACATTGACCAGCCAGCTAGGATTATATAGAGGTGGAAGTAAGCATATATAACACAACTGTAGTGGTGACGAAAATAGTGTAGAAATTACAATAACGCTATAAAACCATATCGATTGATTTTTATAAATGAATATAAGAAGATGAGCAACTTTGTTTAAAAGATGATGATCTACGAGAGTTTATTAAACAAAAACAAGATCTAAAGAGAGAAGAAATACTAAAAGAAGAAGAGGTAACAGAGAGACTAAGAGCACAAATTGAGATCCCCAAGTTCACCCAACAGAAAAAAGAAGGATCCAAGAATGACAATGGGATCAGACAGAGTCAGCTGACACGAGCTGCTCAAGTTTGATGAACGGAAAGACGACATTGATGCTTTCCTGAAAAAATATGAAAGATTCGCCAAAGTGAGAATTGGTAAAAAGGTAACTGCGTAGTCTGTTTCAACCCGCTTATCACAGGAAAAAAAGTCTACAAGTATATCGAAACATGACGTCAGAAGATACCATGAAATATGACAAGTTAAAAGTGGCTTTACTAAAACGATATCAACTTACTAAAGAGGGTTGCCGTCGGAAGTTCTGAGGAGTTAAACCCGACACTAGAAACACTATTTCAATTTGTGGTACACCTGTGATGATACTTTATAAGATGGACTGACATAACGAAATGTGAAAACAGTTTTCAAAGAATGGCAGATCTACTATTATATGAACAATTCATGATCAGTTGTCTCCTAATAAGTTTGGGATTTCTATTACGCTAGTCCCTCCCTAGTACAGCGGTAAGTCTACGGATTTACAACGCTAAAATCAGGGGTTCAATTGAACACAGCACATAGCGTGATGTGGCTTCGCTATAAGAAACACACATAAACGCTCAGGATTAGTTATTTAAAGCTCTGGATACAACTATTTTAACCAGTAGTATAACGACATTTTTGAATATATATATATATATATATATATATTATTTTAAACAAGTGGGTTGAGTGTTCACTGTTTATTGTTGACATTTATCGCCAAAAATTCACAGATACCTACTGTAAATAATCTTGGGCTCACAAGACCTAGCATTAATTAGTTTTAACTATATATATTAATTAATTAGTTTATTACAATCCCTATACTTTGTCTGTGTGATTTGAATTTGTAACAAAACTTTTACTGAATAGTAGATGTTTTTGATGATTTTTTTACATTTATTCAATTAAGTTCAACCTGAACAGCAACCTAAGTGCACATGATCATGCTAAACAGCAAAATCACGTAGGGATTAAATATAGCTGGCCTTAATTTTGAGCTTCTCACCAAAGAAAAGACAGTTTTTCAGTAACACCCGCAACCATTAGAGCTTTAGGTAATTGTTGAAAAAAAATTCGCGATTTATTGTCCTTCTTATAGCGCAAATACAACTGAAAGGGCATAACGTGATCAGCTGCAGCGTGTCGCGAACCTTAGATTTTCTGCTCCTTAGCTCGGCACGTAAACAACTAGTCGACGTCTTCATTATACACTTTTAAAGTTAGTGTTTTTCCATGAAATTTTGCTAATAATATGTATTCATTATAGGCACAGACTTTTAAACATAAAACTACTTTTTTAACCACTTATTTATGCTTATCATAGTTTAAGACTTTTCAACGATATAGCATAAATTGCCGTATTAAGATACTAGTTTTACGACATTGTCTGTTGTTTGTTTGATAATGTTGAATATTTTGATAAATTATTTTAGATAAAAAGTCTTTACATATAAATCATAAACAGTTAAAGTTGAGAGCTACAACATCCAAAGCAGAATGTTGAGCTGTAATCACAACTACATACATATTTCAAGTATTAATAAACAAGTAATACTTAATTATTTTGACAAGTATGTTTCATTCATAAATAGAATCTCTTTGTGATTTAAAATAAGAATTTTATGTGAAAAATAAGAATGATTTTGAAAAAGCGATTTTGATTTTAATTTATATTTTCCGTTTTAAATTTTTCAGCTATGATAGCTCTGCTTACGAAAAAAAGCATTCAAAGATGTGGCAGTGCTAATAGTACCATGCTTACCAATACAACCACGTGGTTCGTCGCTGCCGTCTCCACAATCCTCCCTGCCGTTACAATACATATTCTGTCGAACACACTTGCCATTATCACAGGAAAATTCTGAGAGACCACACAAAGCAGTTGACAGTGGCGCCCTCATTTCTATGATGGTTATAACAATAAGAAGAAGTGTATACGAGCATAGTGTCGTCATTGTGGCATTACTCCCCGTGAGAATTAGTGTAATTTGGTGACCCTTCGGTAGTCATCGAGAATTTCTGTGAAATAAAAAAGTAAAACAATATTTAGTTATATTTGACTTCTTTTACATTGCTTTTGTTTAACATTATTCCATTTTAATTGCTTAATCAACTGTCGGTAGAAAACATATTTATTATATTATTTTATTTTACATTCTGCCATAGTAACTGATAGTAAGTTTAACTTTCAGTAGAAAAAATAATATGCTGTTCTAGTTGACATTATGTCACCATAACTGACTTCATGAATATCTTTCGACAGATAGAATAGTTTTGTATTTTTTTTACTTTCGAAGATATTTTTTACTTAAAGTTCTCATGGAATAATCACAAAACACAAAATATTATGATTCAATTTAATTATATAAATCAATAACTTCATATAAGACTTCTAAGGTTTTGTTTAAGGTAAAGGTTGAAGATAAGAAACTGTGTTTCGATGAACTGGTTAAAAGGGTTTTGTTTGAGGTAAACATTTTAAGATAAAGAACTATTTATTGATGAACTTGTTAGTAATTCCTTAAAAGATTCACAAAATTACGTTTAAAGTAAAATATGCATTTCATTACACAAAGTGAAATTTCCAGAAAGCATCAATAACTACTTAAAGGAATCATAAGGGTAAGGTTACATATTCCGGGCAAACTACAGTGTGCTTTATCAATGACTCAGTAATTTATTACAGAAATTATAGAAATAACTAAAATAATGTGTGATGCTAAATCACTTTATCTAACTTATTTAAGGTCTACTACTGATTACTGCTAGATAGGCCTAGCATGGATAGACGCTTGACCTACAATCTCCTGGTTATGAGTTCGAATCCTCTTTCCACCAAATATGCTCGTGGTGGGCGTTAGGATCTGACGCTCAATCCCACTATTCATTGATAACAGAGTAGCCAAAAATTTGGCGGTGGGTGGTGATGACTAGCTGCCTTCTCCTCAGTTTTTTTTTTGCTCCTACTGATAACTGTCCAAACAGCGTTATTGTGACAACATATGTATTTTACATCTTTTTCCCTTATTACCTGCGGACAGAAATCATGTTGTAACGATTCTAAAATTGAGTTAGTTCAACAAAATGCTGTCAAACAAAGTTAGTGTAAAGTACTTAATGTCACAAAACGTTATTTTAAGAATAGTAATGTCACAGTATGGTTGAAAACAATCACTTCAACAAGTTACAAATAAACTATTTATTCTGCCTTTTTGATTTGCGAGAGAAATACGAAATCAATAGGCCTGTACTAGCAGAGTGAGGGAAACTTAACAATATTACTATGCAGAAAGCTGAAAACTGTAGTAACTCGATTTATTAATGAATTCCATTACTAGCAACCTTTGAACTTTGACGTGAGACATGGATTGCAATGATGGAATGGAGCATCTGAGTTCACATACTTGAAATGTTTGGAGTTGATCAACCCTTGTTTTACAAAAATGAGGAAATTCAAACAATTCCGGTCATGTGGAGTAGTTTTAAACGTTCAGAAACAAAGCAGAATTTAGTCTGTGCGTTTCTATTGACCATGTTTGCCATGCTGACCTGTGAGTCTTTACTGACCACGCTTGTCATGTAGAGTCAGTAAAAATTTTATTATAAGGTTTAATAAGGTATCTATATAATAACAATATATAAAAGTTCTATTATACTTTTCTGCAGCATAGTGGCAGTCTTAAATATTTCACTCTATGGTATATAAGACGGTCTATAAGAAGTTTATTACAAAGTTTACGATAGTATTTATATAGTGACAGTTTAGAAGGATTGTACTATGAGGTTTACTATAATATCTACATAGTGACGGCCTATAAAAATTGTGCTATAAAGTTTACTATAATTTCTTTATAGTGACGATCTATAAGAGTTTTACCACAGTATCTATAGAGTGACTGTCCATAAAATTATTATATTGTTAAAAGTATTACTATAGAATATATATAGTGACGGTCTATAAGAGTCTTAATGTGAGGCTTACTATCATATCTATATAATGAACGACTCGTAGTCTAAAGGTAACGGGTTCAAATCCTCCTCGCACCAAACATGCTTGCTCTTTCAGCCGTGAGGGCGTTATAATGTAACAGTCAATCCTGACATTCGTTGGTAAAAGAGTAGCCCAAGAATTGGTAGTGGGTGGTGGTGACTTTCTGCCTTTCCTCTAGTCTTACATTGCTAAATTAGGGACAGCTAGCGCAGATAGCCCTCGTGTAGCTTTGCGCGAAATTAAAAAAAACAAACACAACAAATATAATGAAAGTCGATAAATTTTATTATAATTTCTATATAATGAAAGTCTATAAAAGTTTTCCTATGAAGTTTACTACAATGTTTATATAGTGAAGGTCTATAACAGTTTACTATATTTTCTGTATAGTGACGGTTTATACTTTTTCTTTTAGTAAAACATGGGAATGGGTCCTCTGTTTTATTTGATATTAGTGACAACTGGTTTCAGCGTGTTTTCCTTATAAGGTAGGTTGATGCATTGGTCTTCTCTTATTCTGGTTGATCACAGACAGAGAGAATGCCAATACCTGACACATAATAATTACAGGAAAAAGTGAAACGTATTAGATTAATTGTGGAGTTCGGTTTATAACACTCATGAATTTTAACAGCGTGGTAACAATAATTAACGTCTCTGAAGCTGTTGCTGCTCATATTCTTACTGGTATGATGATTAACTGACCAAAGTCAATAATGCACTTGTATTTTCTTTTGCTTATAAAACATATAGATATGTGTGTGTTTTACTTCATATATTGTGTACAAGTTCCTCAAACCATTAGCGAACATATGAGATATTTAAGGTGGCTGCAACTGGTTTACGACCATTATGAATCTGAAACTAAACGTATCAAGCATTTGGTTAAGTTCCTCTTAAATCATAAGTTTCAATATACTACATAGATATATTACTTTAAATAATAAATATCTCATTCGCAATGTCCTTGTGGTACTAGTAAGCATACAAACATTTGTCCATTGTTATGTTGGTTGATACGATCTATTTACTTTATCGTAAACATAAGAGTGTAGGAATGAATACTTTAGGAACGATGTGTTTTACAGAACGTTTATGAACAAGAGTTCAGTTACTTCTTGCGCTTATATATGCTTGTTGTTATGTATCTCTCATGTAGCGAATCACAAACAAACCGACCATGTAGTTACTCAACTTCGGCAATAAGGAATATATATCTATGGTACCTATAAGGTAATGTTCTTTAAGAATTTTACTGTAATACTTTCTTTTTACTAACATATTTATAGGTAAGGGCTTTACGCTAATATTTATAATAATATGTGTAGATAATGGTTTATATTTTTTTTAACATAATGCTTATAATAATATCTATAGGCGATTATCCGCTCAAGAAGATAACAGTTTTACGTTGGCTATCCTGGAACTCGCAACCATCCGAATACCAGTACAAAACACGACACCACCTGAATATCTGTTGTCTGTATTAAAAGTTATTATAGAACAGAATAATGGAAGTATCTGAATGAATGCAGTCTATATTATATGTTACAACACCAATGAATAATGGAGTTTTCTGATTTAATGTTAACCTACATTATAAGTTACAACAACACTGAATAAGGGAGTTCTCTAAATGAATGTAATCTATATTCAAATATATTAAATTATAGATTAATAGATTTCTTGGAAATCATTAGATATTGAGAGCAAAATATAAACGTCTAGTACATTGAAGTTAAAACAAATATTAAATTCACTCCAATTAACTCTCCACTGTGTTTGGGTGTGTCGAATGTCGTGTCGTTTATATTGTTGTAAATAATATTAAAGTTCAGAAAAACTTTATACAGGTTATATAGCTTTGTGTATAAAATACCTTATTTCTATACATGATATATGATTTCTAAGTTTCTAAAATTTCAAAAAAGTTTTTTTGCCATGTTTCCATTTCAAAAACGATTAAAAGTACTTATCTTTGTTGCATATTTTAACTACCAGTTTCAAATCTTCCTGCATTCGTTTAGAAGTTTTCTTTGATATTTTTATCTCATAAAATTATAAATTTTACCTTTTTTTATTTGAGAAACAACGCAAGCAGTTCCTTGCTTATCCCACTGGTGTTTTTATTTCTCATAGCAAAGCCATATTGGGCTATCTGCTGAGTCCACCGAGGGGAATCGAATCCCTGATTTTAGCGTTGTAAATCATAGACTTACCGCTGTACCAGCGGAGGACTATCCCACTGGACTACACAAAAATAATCAATTTTTCACCATACAAAAGTACAAGTAAATCTTTTGTGTGTGTGTGTGAATAAGAAATTTTAATTTAATACGCGGTATAAGTCTTAAATGCGTTTTATTGTCTTTTCTTCTTCTTTTTGTTATTTCTTTTCAGTTGTCTTCTTTACCCACTCAAACAGTTACTTAGACTGATAAAGCTTAATGTTAACAAGGCCTAACACAGTGACCTTAATGACGGATCGAAAGTTGAAACGGTCGAAAACATAATGATTTAGTTAAGCTTACCTCATCTTTGTCTACAAAAGAAAAAACATTTATTTTTCATTTAATAATAAAATTAAGTAGACGTTCAATTTGACTAATTTTGAGGGCAGATTGCATACCCAGCTCTGCCTTTAGTGAAAGCCCGACAAATCTGATGAAAGCTTACAAGTAAATTTGAACTTTCAGTCCAAAATATACTTTCTTTTTGAATCTCTTGTAATCTACTTTAAATTTCCTGACTTTAACGTTTTTCAGGTTATTTTAAGGAGAGTGTACTCCTACCTCTGTTTTTATTTTCTCTTGATAACGTGTAAAACACACACAAATTGGCTAATTATGAGAAAAACCTGCGAGGGTTTTCTGTAGCGTTTATTCTTCAAGAAAACTGTTGTTAGACAAGGGAAGTGGATCGAAAGTGAAGAGATGTAGAAGTCGATTAGAGAAACCTGGCAGAAATGGCAAAACAGTTGCATCACTTCTTATTAAAAGCGGCCCATTTCACTGTAGAGATGTGGCCATTATTTTTAATATCTGAATTTGGTACATTTATTGCATAATTTTTAATAATAAACTTGAATTTTGTTTCCACGTAAAACTACACTCTACAACAAATACCTTTTATTCTAACCCTGGTATAAACTGAAAGTTAAATGGTGTGAATGAGAAAAGAGCGGGAAACTTAAACAGCAGCAATATGTTTATTCTCATCTTGGTAGCTGGACATTTTATTACTGTATAGTCTTGTTATTACGGGAAAGTAGGCAAAATTCTGAACATTTTATTTACCGTCTTCAATTTGTAGAATTCTGTTGAGGTGTAAATCTTGTTCAAACTCAACTATTTGCAGTAATAGCTAATACAGCAACGATATAGGGTTTATTATACAAAATACTTTAATTATTCAATATATGAGAAAGTTCAATGCGATTTTTTTGTTTTGTTTTAGGATTGTTAAGTCACCATGCCAAGTTTGGTTTGCATTGGTCAACTCATTTAGAAGAGAATATGTACACAGAGAGTGAAAACTTCCTCTTGATATTGGATCCTTATCGTACCAGTGTGGCTTTATATATATAGTATATAAGAAAAAAACGCCTGTACCTCACTTTTTGTACTCAGAACTGAATAATAAAACAAAATTATGTAAAAAATAGGATCTGGATCTGATGTGGTAGCAGAAGTTGATCACAAACGTTTGTTTGTTTTTTCAACAGCATATAACCAAATTAAACTTTTATCCCAATTTCTATGCGAATAGTTTTTGTTACATATTTAAACCACGGGCTTATGACCTCTCAAAGTTGTGATAATAGTATTACACCATGACAACCAAGGTTGAGAAACAGTGACTGGCAAAAAACAAAAAATCTATAAAGCTATTTATATTCAAGTTACGAGGTCAAATTAGTAATATTTTGTTCTCAACTGCTATAGCTTCCTTCTTGAGAGGTTAGGAGTACCGTATTTTGCTCAGAAAAATTCATATACAGTAATGATTTTGTTCGAAACTCGCCAAAGTCAATCCTAAATTAAATTTTGCAGTTTTGTTTACTTTCATGTATGAGATTAAATCATCAAAAAAATTTTACTGAACAACTTTCATCTCTGAATTTTTCCTGAATGAAAGTACGATTACAAATTTATTTTCTAAAAATACATAAGTGTGATGGGATAAAAGCTGAATATAAGATGTAATGAATATTGATTCATGTTCAGAACATTTTTTCAGCAATATATATTTGCTTTAAAAAGCATTATTCGTTTTATTCTTTAAAAACTAGTAGGAACATTAATTGTTCTAATAAATTAACTAAAATAATCTCAACAAGGATTTGTTAGTCGTAACTTCTAAGTTTGTTTGTTTTGAATTTCGCGCAAAGCTACACAAGGGCTATCTGAGCTAGCCATCCCTAATTTAGCAGCATAAGGCTAGAGAGAAGGCAGCTAGTCTGTTACATTTAACGTCCCCGTGGCTGAAATGGCGAGCATGTTTGGTTGATGTGGGGGGGACTTTCAAGTAAACTCCTATTTTGAATTCTAATTACCCGTTATAGTTAGATCTGCACTTCACAAATCTGGCAAACATAAAGTTGTTGGGAATGCCGAAACTTAAATAATTTTAGACATCTTCTTGTTTATTTTGCAGTTAAATAAACTTTTAGCTTTTAACTTTACATATGTGAAAAAAAACTGACAAACTGTTTCTCGAGAAAATATTTAGAAATATTTAACGTACAAACACAGATAACGCATTTGTTTATATAAACATATTTTAGAACAATTTTATTTAATACAAACCAGTCAAAAACAGCATCAAGAAATATATATACAAAATCAGGAAATAAGTTATTTTATTAACTTAGAATATCACAACTGATATACACCCAAACATTCTTCACTATATTAAAATAGTTGTACAGATATCAAACAGTTGTTTGGAATATTTGTGCTGTGCTCAAGGTGTATATCGACGCCCGCTTTTTAATTATGCAAACCCTCAAACTTATCGCTGAGCCACTGAGGTGCAAATATCTCTAAAATCACTCAAATGGTATGGCATCTCAAAATGACGCCACTACACTAAATATTACAGATATTTGTCGAATTACGTTTAATGATATAACAACCCAAAATGACGCGAGTTTTAGCGTTTTAAGCTGAGTGACTTACCGTTGAACTACTAGAGGGCAATGATTTTGTTGTTTTTTTTATTTCGCGCAAAGCTATACGAGGGTTATCTACGCTAGCCGTTCGTAATTTAGAAGTGTAAGACTAGAGGGAAGGCAGCTATTCATCACCACCCAGCGCCAACTCTTGGGCTACTCTTTCACCAACGAATAGTGGGATTGACCACCACATTATAACGAACGCCCTCACGTCTGAAAAGCGAGCATGTTTGGTGTGACGGGGATTCAAACCTGCAATCTTCAGATTACGAGTTAAGTGCCTTAACCACCCGGCCATGCCGGACCTAGACGGCAATGAAAAGAGAATATTAAAAATGATAACGTTATGAGTATTCGTAATATCACATACTGCACTGCTCACTTTAGAATTGAAAAGGATATCAAAAAAGTTTTCAAAGCTACAGTATTTGGGGTTTCCAGTTCACGTGAAACCTTAAAATTACGTCACTTTACGTTTAATAAAAATCTGTAGTATTACAAACTCTTATCATCTTGCTGAGTTTTACATAAAAAGTATTAGCACGTGTAGTGTAACCTAGTTCTTCCATCTAAACATTAGCTTAACATAAACATTTAATAATCTTAACTTTCTATAGATTAGTAACATCGTAAAAAAGATAAACTGAACAATCGAACAGCTACCGGTGTTCATTTCGTTTCCTAGAGAGGTTGTTGTTGTTGTTTTGAATTAAGCACAAAGCTACACAATGGGCTATTTGTGCTCTGCCCACCACGGGTATCCAAACCCGGATTTTCGCGTGTAAGTCTGCAGACATACCGCTGAGCCACTGGGGGGCTTCCTAGAGAGGGCTGTCATCATGGATGGATAAAATCGTATTTCGACAAGTAGGCAAAATCTACTAAGAATCGAATTAGGTACCATAAGCTTTATTTGATTTTACTTTAATCTATTTTCTATTAACGGTAACCTTGTAAGAGCCACTAATAAAACAGGTCTTCTAAGGATCCTACCAGGTGTTAAGGCTCGATTTGAATTTAGTTTAAGCCACGTTCTAAAAAGCGTTAATCTTAAATTGGTAAAGTCGCCTGGTTATTAACAAGGGGAAACCTTTAACCAAATAAACGTAAGTAATGTAATGTTTACATGGTGTAACTCTTCCCAAAAATCTTTGTTTTATTTCGATTAAACAAGCACTGAAAAGCACGTTAGGAAATTTACTTTGAACTTAAATGTGGATTTAATGCAATGAACTTTATGTGACTTTCACAGTTTTAATTTTTCAGCTAAGACAAGTCGTAAATGTGGCGGATGCTGTTCACTGGATTATATCCGTCTGGTCAACAGTTCTAAATCAAGAACAGCTGCATTTAAGTTCTTGAGATCTCGGGCCTTGCAATTTAGTACATGTGTTGCCGTTCAAATTGAAAGACCCAATTACGAACCAAAGTTATTTTAATACTTCACTTACATAACAGTGTTGTGAAGTTCTTCCGTTTTTGTAGCTTAACCTGGAGTTTTCTTTTTCACCTACTTATGGTCAATCAACGTATTCTTATAACATACGTTCGGTTCTTAACCTAACCTTTTTTATGTGTTATCTAACAATATAATGAGCTATAAAAAAACTTCTAAACCAACTGTAAACAAAATCTGAAATATACTAGAGTTTACTTTATTTAGAACAGCAATTGTAAATAGGGTTGTTACTTCAAACACAAGTGCTTTATGATTATTTTCAGTAAAACCTGCTTTTCTTACCTTTTAAGCATAAAAACGAAATTAATTTTCTCTGTCCATCCTCATTAAACAATTGTTCTTTAATGTAGATTAACCTTGTAATGATAGTAGTATCAGTTGTTCATCATGAGCAAGTAAAATGAGACGTGGAATAGATTAAGTTAATTCTCTTTAGAGGCCTCTTCGCTACTTGCCACCTGTCTCCTGACAACCGAAATCTACTCTGGAACAACAGTGCATCTCCCTTCCGTTTTATAACGATAAATTGAACACAAGCGTTTATTCCTTGTATATCATAAAAACAACCGACATTGCGCGCCATCTAGTAGCTTATTTAAATTCTATAATTTCAGTATCCGATCTTTCATAAAATAAGTTCAGAAAATGTGGAACGATTTCTGTTGAAATAAATAAAGTAGTTTTCACAGTTAGCAACAAATTGCTATAACAAATACGTTTTGTATGTATAAGTACGTTTATGTATTTCTTTTAAAAAATGCAAAGTTTAGAATATGTACGCTATTTGTTTAGAACTTGAACTCCAAGCTACTATTTAATTTAATACTTCTGTCTTATTATATGATGTATATTATATCATTTAGAGATCTCTGGTTACAATGTTAAGTGACATACGTTAAAATAATGTCGAAACATTTCTATCTGCACACATATATTTGATTTTTAGTTCATGCATTCAGACTCCTAATAATTTTGGGATTTCTATTACACTAGTTCTTTCCTTGTACAGCGGCAAGTCTATGTATTTACAACGCTAATATGAGGAGTTCGATTCCGCTTGGTGGACTCAGCATTTAGCCTGAAGTGGCTTTGCTACGTAAAAACACACACACACTATTACGCTACGTTTATCTGATAAGAAAGCGATTAATCATTTTTAGGTATTAATTTCTATTCTACTTTTGATAAAAGTAAAATACTCATAGCTCATCAGTAATTTTACTTTAGAATATGAATCATCGAAGTAAAAGACGTATTTATATCAGTTGTATTCGCTAAGTAAAATACTTATTTACATCAGTTGTATTCACTAAGTAAAATACTTATTTACATCAGTTGTATTCACTAAGTAAAAGACGTATTTACATCAGTTGTATTCACTAAATGTTTTAAGTCTTATTTTTATTGTATTCTGTACTTTAGGAGTTTCAGATGGCTCGAAATTTCGTCATAACTGTAAAAATCAGACTTATGAATACATAATAAACATAAGCATTTAAAAACATCTATGATAAAGAAAATATTCTGATCACTATTAATAGTCACACCATTAAAACTACAATCATATATGGATTTATGTTTCTCCAAACATCGCACGTATATCATAATTAAAGACCAAATATAATTTAGATTACACACAATTAAAAGGAATATAACTTTAAAATACCTGCACAATAAATAACTTGTTAAGAACAGGGACCAATCTTTCTGGTGTTCTTACTTTGCCATTTTAACATTGTATATTTTTGAATTGTACCTAAAAATACATGCACGAGTGCCGTTTTAATTTATTTATATCTTGTTAACTTGCTTTTATCGCAAAAGCGTGCACAATATGTTATCTGTGCTATGTCCGCTGTAGTTATGAAACCTCATACTCTAGTGTTGTAAATAAATATGTAAACAAGTTGTTTCTTAATTGTCTTTTAACATGATTAGTTGTAAGCTACTGTCCTTAGTTTTCATTTCATCGTGAATAACAGACAAAGAATTATACAACAGTTTGCTAAAATTAAAATATCTTAAAAAAGATAAAAAATGTTACTATTAGTATGTTTTTAAAACCTTCCATAAATCATTTAGGATTCATAAATTATAAATTATGCTCCTTTTTATGTGTTGCAGTTTCCGATTATTTTCTTTTTACTTGTACTTTGTATCAAATTTGATAAACAGCTTTGTTTCATTTCGAGCGAAATAAATTAGTTAATTTTTATACATCTTTCCAATTTTGGACTTTAAAATATTATTATCAATGTATAATCAGTTTCCAGTTTATGTGCATATATGTATAAAACAGTTTTCTTTATTTCAATTCAAAGGTAAAATTATCTAACTTTGCGTTTGTTCTTTTTAAGCGCAAAGCTACATTAAGGGCTATCGAAACCCAAATTACAGTATCATAAGCTCGCAGGCTTACATTTAAATTTAGCTTTGTGTCTGTCCTCTTTATATTTGGTTCTCCACCCTTTAGAGTAAGTAAAATATTCGAATAAATTATGAGTTTTGTTATTGTAGAAGCTGAGCGTGAGCTAGTAGCTTTAATTTGTAAGATTTATGGTTCACCCCTCATTGGCGCAAAATCGTGTTTCGCTTCAAAAATGATGGTAAATGTCACTATTCGATTGGTATAGTCAAATCGTTGATGATGTGAGTGATTGACTAGCTGCCTTTGATCTAGTTTACCAGTTCTATATTAGTTGCCTTTACTTTAGTATATCAGTGTTAAATGCTGTAGTCATCTCAATCTGTTTGTTAAATAACACTGCTAAATGCTACAGCCATCTCAATCTGTTAGTTAAATAACACTGCTAAATGCTGCAGCCATCTTAATATATTAGTTAAATAATACTGCTAAATGCTGCAGTCATCTCAATATGTTAGTTAAATAACACTGCTAAATGCTGCAGCCATCTCAATGTCTTTGTTAAACAATACTGTTTTTGTCCATTGGATGATTATAAAAATGCATTCGTCCAAGAATTTCAATGGTTAGCTCCGTTATTAACAATGGTCAAGATGGATAAATGGCACGAAAGGTATTTGTTTGTAGTTAAGCACAAAGCTACACCAAGGGCTATCTGTGCTCTGCTCACTACGGGTATCGAAACCCGGTTTTTAGCGTTGTAAATCCACAGAGATACTGCTGTGTCACTGGGGAACACGAAAAGTAACTATGTTTAATGATACACGAATTTCTTCTTTGTCCTGTAGCACTACGTTCAGTTTCAGGTGATTCATTTGTTAATGTTTCCTTGTTCTTAAACGCTTTATTTAATATACAGGGTTTTTATCCTCAATACTTTCAAGTTATATTTATAATAAAAGCTAAATGTACTAAGATAAGTTCCGAAACCTTAACAGATTACAGGTATAACGCAGTTAGTTTAAAGCCCGATTATGTTACACTTTTAAGTCATACTATCACAACTTCATTTATATCAGGTAGCCTCTAGCTCTTGTGGTTGAATAAAACTGATACACATTCTGAGTTATACCACAATGTCAGGACATCTCTAGTTCTGATTGTTAGACTAAAACTAATACATATCATCAGTGATTCCACAATGTAAAATCCAATTTAAAAACAATAAACATTATTGATTAATTCTAAACAGCCAAAGCTTTTTCTTAACACCTTCAGCTGTTTTACTTTTAAACGATATATAACAGTTTGAAACTTATAAAATAATATTTTCTTCGTTATAGGGCATTATTGTTCATATTATACGTTTCATAAACACTTGACTATACTGCGTTTTCTGATTCAAGTTGCGTTATTTCATCTGTGTACCAAACTTTACATAAAACACATTTTGCAATGTGTATATGCATTAAATGTAATCATAAAACGACAGCGTGTATGTATGTTTGTTTATTTGTTTTTTTGTGAAGTTCATGCAAGGCAATACGAAGGCTATCTGCGCTAGCAGTCCTATTTGGGAGTGATAGACTAAAGGCAAGGCAGCTAGTCATCACCACCCACCGCCAACTCTTGGGATATTCTTTTATCAACGAATAGTGGAATTGACCGTCACTTTATAACACCCCCACAGCTGAAAGAACGAGCTTGTTTGGTGTGATAGGAACTCAAACCCACAACCCTCAGATCGCGAGTCGAATGCCTTAACATTCTGGCCATGTCGTGCTATGAACTTGTGTACAAGTTAATCATAATTAGAGTTTAACTTATATGAATAAAAAGATATAACACAAGTAATTTGCTCATTTCTGTGTCGTTACTTGGAAGAATTCATATCAAGTTGCTCTTTCTACTAAATATGTTAAAGTATGATGAAACACGAGAACTCTAATTTAGTTTTATAGTCCTGAGTCGCAATTCCTTTATAAAATTAGAAAATGTCCAAAACTATTTTCCAAATGAAATCAGCAAAAAAAAAACAAAAAGTAAATATTACAATATTTATAGTTACCAATTAATTAAGTAAAGTAAAATTACGGTAAAACATTACGTATAGATGTAAATATGTTTTAACATTGTATGGTATCAAAAAGGTTGTTCTTATTGTCTTGTTTTGATTTATTCTAGTAAGTATATGGTAAATATTCGTTGTTTTGTAAAATATACACCTACTGTTCTAGCATTATGCAATGGAATCATGTTTTAAGTTAATAGTTTTAAGTTTCAGACCTGGCATGGCCAGGGGGTTAGGACGCTCGACTCGTAATCTGAGGGTCACGAGCTCGAATCCCGTCACACCAAGCATGCTTGTCTTTTCAGCCGTGGGGGCGTTATAATGTGACGGTCATTCCGACTATTCGTTGGTAAATCAGTATCCCAAGGGTTGGCAGGGGGCAATTATGACTAGTTACCTTGTCTCTAGTCTTCCACTGCTAAATTATGGACGGCTAGCGTAGATAGCTCTCATGTAACTTTGCGCGAAAATAAAAAAAACAAAACTTTACGTTTGCTTTATTTTCCGAGGTGACTGCAAGCAGTGTTTAAATATCCAAATAACGTTTTTAGTTCTCAATTTATATTGGCGCCTTGGGAACTTGGACACCTATTATTAACACTCAAAAATATTCTTCAGAGCTGTGTGCGTTTTAGCGACTATTATTAATTCAATTGTACATGGATTACTTGTATGAGGCAGTGCTCATTTTTAATGTTCACTCCTCGCGCAATTGATCAACTCAGAGGAAGATACAATGTGATTGTTGGATCTAATGAATAGCTCAGGTTTTGCTGGTGGATTCCTTAGTTGTCTTTGCGTTTGACCTGATCTGTTCCGATGAAATCGTTTTATTTAGTTTCCTTATCTGAGCTCTTGTATTGTTCTCCGAAATTTCAGTTTTAGTCAAAATACTTTTTTTTATATGTAAAAGAATAATTTTATATTATTCAATCTTAAATTCAAGTTTCTTTATATTCTCGTACATTTTTGTTTTATTCTCTATTCAGCTCTTGTTACCGTCAGTGGAATGTTTATTTGACGTGTTTTCTTTTATATATATATATATATATATATAGTTTTATCTCTTCGGTTCGATACTTATACTCTTAATTTGATTCTATAAACTAGGTCCATGATTCTCCTTTTATCACAATCGAGGGTCGAGTGTTTATATTCCCGTCTCACCAAACATGCCAGCTCTTTGAGCCGTGAGAACGTTATAATGTTCAATTAATCCCACTACTCGTTGGTCAAATTACTGTAAAACATTACCAGTATCTAAATGTGAGAAACGAACTGCTGTTGAGTAACGCAAAGCCAATATAAAACTTTAACAAACAGTACATGTGTCAGAGTTGAAATGTTTGTAATGTTTTCGTATAAGCATTTATAAACTATTTAATACATTGTTGGAAATGTGTTAGCATGTTGCCATAGTATGAAAAACGTTCTACTGCTTAAAAAGCTACAAATATATCTTGAATGAAATGAAAATTAAATAAAATTAAGATATAAAGAAAAAATATACAGCATGAAACAATTCGTTGTGCCTAAGCATTGATAGGAGAAAAGCTGATATGTATATATAAAGTTGAGTTTAGAGAGATTCAGATTATTCATAGGAGGAAGGCTGTGTTAGACATATATAAAGATAAGTTTGAGTTTAGAGAGATTCAGATTATTCATAGGAGGAAGGCTGTGTTAGACATATATAAAGATAAGTTTGAGTTTAGAGAGATTCAGATTATTCATAGGAGGAAGGCTGTGTTAGACATATATAAAGATAATTTTGAGTTTAGAGAGATTCAGGTTATTCATAGGAGGAAGGCTGTGTTAGACATATATAAAGATAAGTTTGAGTTTAGAGAGATTTAGATTATTCAAGATCTTTAAAACCAATGTGTATGATTTATTACAAAATAATTGAACAATTAAAAAAATCATAACCGAAATTGGAAACGAAGTTTAAGATGTCAAAATCCTTCTTTTTGTGTTAATTCGCATAATCATGTTTGCAATAACTCCCACTACTTGAAGTAATTAGGATACTATGTAATGTAGTTTCTGGTAGAAAAAATGAACTTTCTATAACGAGCTTGTCAAGATATTAATTACGTGCAGAATAAGTCAATATAGCTGGATGCTAGATTATTCTATTTTCTTAACTTTCCAATTAGTTACATTAATTGCACTGAAACGTTGGAAAGTTTTCAAGAATTTGCAAATTTATCATTATTTGGCGTTTTTTCATGTAAAGTGCGTCTAGTAACAACTACTGTATTTAAAACAAGCTAATGTCAGTGATATGTCTATTCTGTAAAATTTCGTTATTTCATTCAGTTCTTTCTCTATAACTTCGATAATTTCTTTTGTCATTAGCGAAAGTCTAATGAGGAAGAAGATTAATTTTGTTAAAAGTCTCTTCTGGTTACTAAAGAGGAGATATCTTCTGTCTTTGGTTGCAGAACACGGAAGATTAGTTACCGAGTTAAAAATACTAATATTCTACAAGAGACTTCTTCTGTAAGAAGTTAAGTGGAAAGCAAAAAGTTGAACTTTTCCTACAGTTTCTTTTGTAGAGTACTTATCTATACCTGTTAACTAGTATGTGAGGTTTCAAGGGTTTTTTTCTTAGGCTTAGTTTTACTTTTATCTTTAATTTGTTTGGTTTCCTATTCAATTTTTGTTATGATTACAAGATGTTTTAACTTTTTTATTTTTATAATTGTAACAGTTATTTTAATAAGTTTTTTTTTCTGTTACGCATCTGGTTTCTTGTCTTTAGTTCATGATTTATGTCCTTCAGTTTGTATTTAATAACAAAATCCAAGGTTCTCCTGCGATATTCTATGCTAATTCCTCTATAATCAAGAATATTCCAGTGTTAGTTAGAACATTTCTTGCTGTTATTACAGCTTAGTCTATATAAGAACATGCAAAAGTAAACAATCCATGTAGAAGTAGTCACTATATGCCAGCTATTGTTCATCTTACTTAAAGATTTAAGTAAGATTTGGCGTTCAGTGAGTACCTGATTTCTCCAAGCCAGTTCCCTTGGCTGTGGTTTCGCTAGATAGTTTTACTATGTAAAACTGTGTTCTCTGTTCTGTTTTTATTTTCTAAAGATAAACCAGAGCTTCTAGGAAGTTCTGTATATCATTCCCATATAATCAGCATATAATGTATCTGTTCGTTATCAACTGATAATAACATCTGCGATATATACTAAGAAAGTGTGGCTGGTAAATAAGAGATACTTTCTACTATCAGCTGGACTTGTTTATAACACTTTCAACAGAAGTGCTTAGATGATACACTAAGTGGCATACTTCACGCTGTAAAGCACTTCACTGAAGTTTCATTATAGAGTTGAGATAATATTAGAGGATAATTTTGAGTTTAACTACGTCGACTTCGTAAGAATTGTGCTACCTATATTGTGACGACGTGAAACAAAGCTCGTCTCTACATGGCTGTAAATAACATTAATGGGACGTGAGAATTTTCCCCCATAGGCGAATTATTCAAATACCAGCATAGTGAATCCATATCATACAACGTGGATGCAAAAGGAGGGTAGTGAATACATGCAACAAGGAAAGCATGGACATGGGAGTCTTGAAAAGGCTTAACACACTTTACTTTCTTAAAATTCAGGCAGTGAAGATAGTAAATCACATGACATCCTGTTGAGAAATAAACACATAACGGCTTGTTGATATATAGTGATTACAGCAGTTTTCAAGAATGTAAAATCAACAGTCCAAGGTTTGCATCCTTTACTGCCCGAGAGAGAGGAAAGAATTCTACGATTAAAATCAGTGGTGATTCACATAGATTTACCTGTGACTTATATGACCGTTAGGGGACAGATAGAAGTACTTATGTACATAAAGCAGACACAAATATGGATTTGTATCAGGTAAAACTGTGACGTATTTCATGAGAATTAGATACCAGCTGGTGATGAGGGAGAGTCACAAACAGTTTAATTCATTTTATAGAAAACGTTATGTTTAATGTTCTGTTGTTGATGGTTTTAGTTTGGATGTTATGTTCTTAATCTGCTGGGACAGTGAGTTTTACTGTGTGACAACTGTATATTATGCTTTCTGCTAACAGAGTAAGTGTTTGAATATTCTGTTAAATGTTGAAATGTATATTTTATGCATGTATGTATGCCAATACATGAGCAAGATAAAGAAATAAATGAAAATGTGGATCATTTGGTCTCAGACTAAACAATGCTATCATTCCTATATTAAGTAGTGGTAACTCTTCACCTTCTGTAGCATTGATGGACAGCAGTTAAATATGACAGTTATTTTCTTTCACTTTCAAAAGGGATAAGTGAAGCTCAGCTTCTAGAGCTCTATTATTAAACAGGGAACATAGCATATGAATGTGAATAAGTTGTTCTTAACTTATTCCAATTTCTTATGTTATGTTGGCTGCGCATATCATGCTACTTGCTGCCTGCTTGTGTCCAAGAGTTCATTTATGAGACAAACCTGCCAGCAAGGACGAAGATGGGCCACAATGAATTCTCCACTGATCAATGATATGAAAATTAGATATTACTAGGATTACGGCAGAAAATATCCGTAACAAGAAGGATACTTATCCAACTGATGAAATAGTGCGTCGTAACATTCGTAGGAATTTAAGAACTACATACTTAATTAATATGAGTGATTACCAGGTTAATTTTTCGTTTGCTCTAAGTACGTGGTTTGCTTTGATCGACAGTTGATTTGAGTGAGGACAACAATATCGTCAAGAACTGTCTGTGACATGTAGCCCATCCGCCACCACATGATTTCAGCCACACTGGAGGTTTCCAGCAATAAAAGATATAAACTGTTTCCACATAAATGGTTAGAGCTCTTGACAAAGTTTTATTCTTTTGTTATATTTAATATTTAAAAAAAGAGTTTAAAGCCAAGAACTAACAATATCCATGCACTGTAATTATGTTTTAGGAGTTTAGTGGTTTAATTAAACCTAAAATAAACCAATACAAAGGAACACCTTTATACCTATATTAAAAATAATATAATAAAATATAACATTATATATTCAAAAATCTAACACCGCCCTCTACATTCCGACACTCAGTTACACAACCCCTTTCAAACGTGTGGCCAGCTTCCGGTCAGTTACCTCTGGCCCGGCATGGCCTAGCGCGTAAGGCGTGCGACTCGTAATCCAAGGGTCGCGGATTCGCGCCCGCGTCGCGCTAAACATGCTCGCCCTCCCAGCCGTGGGGGCGTATAATGTGACGGTCAATCCCACTATTTGTTGGTAAAAGAGTAGCCCAAGAGTTGGCGGTGGGTGGTGATGACTAGCTGCCTTCCCTCTAGTCTTACACTGCTAAATTAGGGACGGCTAGCACAGATAGCCCTCGAGTAGCTTTGTGCGAAATTCCCAAACAAACAAACAAACAGTTACCTCTTTCTTTCTTTGTGAACAAAGAAAAAAATTGGAACACTGAGTAATGCTACTCAATTATTTATCACTTAGACTTTCTGTACCCATCCTATACTTAATCCTATGTGTTAGATATGAAGAGATTATTATTGAATGTTTTTGCTAAAACCGTCGCGCTCTTAGTAATTCCCTTTGATTTAAGACATACGAGTACACTTGTCAAAATGGCGAACAGCTTCAGTTGTCAGTCTTATCTCTTCTATAAGACTACAATTTTGACAGAAGTCTGTTTTAAAATTTACAGATATGAATTACTGTATGTTTTCGCAAATCATTTGCAGCCGAACAACTTATCAATAAAAACCCGTGCTTCCAAAAAATATATTTTTGTAACCTTATTTTTTATCACCACCCATATATAAGTTGATCTAGTGTTTCACGCTTAAAGTTAACGTTATATTTATTAATATTGAGTTTCTGTATGTCAATGTTCTCGAAATAAACTATTTTACGATTTTTCAAATAATTGTTGCTGTTATTTGTAACTTCGACATATGTTCGTTCGAATTTTTATCTTCTAAGTAACATAAACAAGTTAATGACCTCCATTAAACCTTTAGAGATTAACATAGAGTTACTTTCATAATTAGTGTCATGGTAAGTAGCTAAACATCAACGATTCTCACATGTGTTCTTTATCTACTATAATTGGCATCTATAAAAAGAAGCATAACATCCAGTAATCTCCGATTCTGAAAAATTATCCGTTTTTTTTACTAAACTGTGTAATTCGTTAACTAAAGTTTTGAACTAGAGTGTTAAAAAGAAAAATTATTTCATAGTCAAACAGTAATACAATTTTCAAAAACCACGAGGCTTTGTATTTTAAGGTACATAAGATGACGAAAGATATTTTGCTATTTATTTTTTGTCATGGAAAAGGTAAAGTAAAACAGTGTGTTTATATAGTATCTTCTGTAATGTAAGACAAAACAGAAACAAAGTACGCACATTCAGTAAGATAACAAAATAGTTGAAGATAAAACAGTACGTTAACAACACATCATCGATGCCATGAAGCAATATTGTCTTTATGTAATATAAGGTGAACACTGGGTGGTTAACGATCGATCTCCTATTGCATAAAGTAACAGTGGAAGTTAAGTCTATATTCTCCATTATGTAGTAAATCAAATCGTCAGCTAGCGTAAAATAAGTAATCAACAATCCATCTTTTGTTGTACGTGGTAAAATAGAGGGTTAAAAATCTATCTTATATTATTTTCATCTTTTTTATGAGGGGGGTTGGGTAAGAAATATAATATATTTTTCGGCTATTGTACTATCTTTTTTCCGTCCTGTATATTTTTCGTTTTTTGTATTATTTCATACATCTCTGTTACACAGAAACACGTACTTGTAATCTAGAAAGAAACTACTGTGAAGTTTAAATAAAATGCTGAATTTAAAGTTACCACGGATTTTGAAATAAGGGGAATCTGAGATAACACCACAGCTAAAACACTTATTGAAATACCGTTCAATAAAATATCATACGCTGAAACAAAACTCAATATCTATTGATAGAGTAGGAGAAAATGGGGCCTGGCATGGCCTAGCGCGTTAAGGCGTGCGCTTCGCATACTGAGGGTCGCGGGTTCGCACACGAGTCGCGCTAGACATGCTCGCCCTCCCAGCCGTGGGGGCGTTATAATGTGACGGTCAATCCCACTTTTCGTTGGTAAAAGAGTAGCCCAAGAGTTGGCGGTGGGTGGTGATGGCTGGCTGCCTTCCCTCTAGTCTTACACTGCTAAATTAGGGATCGCTAGCACAGATAGCCCTCGAGTAGCTTTGTGCGAAATTCCAAAAAAAAAAAAGGTTAGGAGAAACAGTGAAAACTCTCGTTTTCCCACTTGTTTCTTTTTTTTATGTTGATGAAACAAAAAATGAGTTAACTGAAGAATGAATTTGTTGTTTATGTTATTTAACTAAAATGTTTTATATCACATCATCGTCTGAGCATTTTTACTGTTTTGTTTCTTTTTATAGTTATTGTATCATAAAGTATTGGATCAATTTTTGTTTGTTAGGTTGGTTACTGGGGTTTTATGGCCCAAAGCATGAGGAGTTTTTGAACCTTTATTTTGAACATTATCCTTTTTTTTTTTTTGTAAAAATCCCATCTTGAAGTGGCTTTTCCTTTTCTTAGCTTAACAGTTTTGTTTTTTTTAAACTTGTAGCGATTTGGTTAGATTGAACTCACCGAGACAGTGGACCCATTATTATAACAACCAGCATTTTAGCAAGACACGTATTATGGGTAAGTGTTAATAATTTTTTTTTTCACTTTTCTAAATCCAGTATCCAATTATTATTGTTTCAGCATGCTAACTTTCCAGTATAATTGTTATCATTCGTATCTTTTTCAGCATTGTTTATGTCCGTTCTTTTACTGCCATTTCTACCTAAGAGTTATATCAAGCTAAATCTTATTGTTATTATATACTTCTGCCATTAGTAACGTCCATACCTGTGCTATGTGTTAATAATCCTGCTACCATATTCGTATTAAGATACTTTATACATTTTAATACAGTTTATCGTATTTGACATATTTCTTTTATTTTTTTACTTAAAAATTAACTAGCTTATGTGTTATCAAGAACATGAAGAAAATACATAATCTGCTGGCTGAGAGAACAAGACAAAATTTCGATGCTAGAGAAAAAAACGAACATAGATACACATTTGCTACGTGGTTTTTTAGACCAATTTATAAAAGTTCAGCGGATAAAACAAAAATAATTCAATCAATTTGATTCTCAAGACCACTACATTTTACCAAAACATATGTCCTAAAATTGCAACTTTCTAAAGAACATAAATTCATGTCTCTCACGACATCTGTGTTCCTAAAACGGTTATTATGTACAATCGATACCTTCCCGAAAAGTGATACCATGGGTCTTTTAATACACGTGTTCTCCAAAGATGTGGCTTTAATAGTTTGGTTTGAATTTCGAGCAAAGTTACACGAGGGCTATCTACGTTAGCCGTCTCTAATTTAACAGTGAAAAACTGGAGAGAATGCAGCTAATCATTATCACCCACCGTCAACATTTGAACTACTCTTTTACCAACGAATAGTATGGTTCACTATAACGTTATAAAGTCCCCAGAGCTGATAGTCTGAGCATGTTTGTTGAGAAGGGGATTCGAAACCGCAATCCTTATATTGCAAGTCAAGCGCCCTAATTAAGTGGCCATGGCGGGCCATGTGGTTTTTATATGATATATTATCTAACAAATAGCATTAAATGCACATAAAGTTTATTAGAATTCATTAAATGTTACTAATGCTAAAATGTGCTACATAAAAAGGTATTATTTTTATTTCTTATCTTTACATGCTCCTTTAATATTATATTTTAAAACAGATATACAGTGGGTATGAAGCTTTTCTTTAGATTGGATGTGGCCTAAAGATTAGCCAATCCAGATTGTGTATCACAGGGCTCAAGTTTGCGTTCTTTTGGTGCAAAATTGCTCTCCACACTTTGAAGCCGGGCGCATTATAAGTGTGACGGCCATATTCTGCGACAGGTATCCTTCAATGTGCTCTCTGTCCACCACAAGTATAGAAACCCGGTTTCTAGCGGTGTCAATCCATGTGAATTTGTGATACCACAGAAGGGCTCGAATTACGATCGTTAAGTTTACGTTTTTTCATTATAGTGTAAGTAACTTTTATGGGAATTTTTTTTCGACTTTCGTTCGCATTTTTCGCTGAAACAAAAATTTACGTTAAGTCATCATAAGAAAATTTTGCCCGTTACGAAAACACGTTTTTGCTATAACGAAACTCAAATACTTACATAGCTGTTTGTTGTTGTTTTTTCTGTTACTATACTGAAATACCTTCTCGCCTGTTGAAGATAGCTCGCCAACAGTCTTCGAAGATTGCAAGTAACAGCTGTAACCTTCTTTTCCTTGACAAGCAAAACAACAACTAATTCTTGGTGAGTATTTTATTAATGAAAATATCTTATTTCAGATGCTTTGTATTAATTGTAACAATGTTATTTTTTGCGTTATAGTGGAAGAGAATGTTAGGGCAGTGTGATCAAAAAGTTTTGGTCAGGAACGCATCCATTATTTTGTATCTTTAAAATTAAAATAATAGGAAAAGCGTGTTCGATTTACATCTTTTCGTTATATGTTACGTTCTCGAAGAATACTTCCACTTCATAAATCGACAGATACCTGTATTTGATTAGAGGTGGGTGCTGTTTACTAGATGCTTTTACTCTAGTGTGTCAGTAGAAAATTAGAAATTGCTTCAGCAGATAGTGCATGTGTAACTTTGCGCGAATATTCGAAACAGACAAAAAGTAGTACTTTCTGATATTGCAAGAACTACCTCCTATATTTATTCATATTATGATATTATATAGTTACCTCAAACATGCTCTTTCAAAACTCTATCATCGGCTTACAAGTGTATTAAATCTACAGCATTTGTTAAAAAATGTAAGTCTATAATCACATTTGTAAATATAGTCGTTGGCTTTAACATGCAACTCTTTTTGTTCTGAGCCATATCAGAGTTTGTTGTCATGTACCGAGCCTGCACACAAACACAATGAACACTTCGATATACGGAGTTTCACACAATAAACACAAAGTATACTTTCATATACAGAGCTTGTACACAAACACAAAGTATACTTTTCAAACATGTATGCCAACAAAAGATTTTGATTAATGAAAATCAAAAGAGTACAACTGAAATTTTATGATAAAGCTCATTTTTTTCTAAGAAAGAAAAAAGTGCTTGTTAGTTGATCTCAAACAAAGACGGCATGTGATTCGGTTACTTCGTGATTTATCTGGTTTACATTTTGATGACTTGACATAATGATCGCAGTTTTGATAGAGTGTTGTTGGAGTGGCTCTGGTGAACACTGTGTAACATGTTTTGCAGAGAACCAGCATTGTAGTTAATGGTTGTTCGGCGGAAAAGTTGAAACTCATCAAAAATGCATATAAATCTATCTATCTATATATATACCATTTTTTCTTTAAACGACAAGCTTCTCAAAGCTTCTTTGACTTAGTGACTCAGAGCACTATGTGTGAATAGGTTTTTATTTGTGTGAAGTGTAAACCTGGATATAATATATATATAAGTAATTCCTGGTTATCTTCTCTTTAATGTACATGTATTTTAATTATGTTAATAATTAAAGAGCTAAACGAAATTTTTATGATCTTTCTTTAGTTACGGTTGTTGATAAATACCAAAATATCTTTTTCACCACTCAATGATATAAAGAGTAAAAACACTTTTTATGTTCAGTAATTTTAAATGTAGATATAAACTGATTATTCGGGAGTCGCCTGGAAAACTGACGCATAAAACGAGTGTCCAGTTTGAAATTCGTCTCATGTTTAAAAATACATATGTATTATCATTCGTCTCTCATCTGTACATAAATACACATATATATTTAACAGATTACCTGTCATCGGTAAAACATGGAAGAATGACATTATGAGACATTTAGTACTGATAGATAAATTACTAGCATATTTCAACGAGAATCATAAAAAGTAAATATGAAAACTTACTATTTAGACACAAATGGTATGCGGGTGGGGGCATATTAGCAACACATTTGAAAAATGTGTTTCTTATAGCAAAGCCACATCGGGTTATCTGCTGAGTCCATTGAGGGAACAAACTGTGGTTATTAAAACGTTCTTGTTAGTGAAAAGCAAAGTAAATGCAAAATAAATTATTAAATATTTAGGTTTTTCTTTTATAGTGTAACAAATAAAATATCGGTAACATCTATAGTCATTACATCCGTATTTTCCACGTTTCAATATAATATGGATATTACGTTCAGATAGAATAGACTTAGTGCAATACAATATCATACGTAAACAATTAGGTTACATATTTCGAGTCCCCCGCTGGGACAGCGTTAAGTCTTCGGATTTACAATGCTAAAATCAGAGGTTAGATTTCCTTTGGTGGACTTAAGAAAGAAGATATTTCTTAGAAAATTAACAAAAACACGTTTCATCAAAACTCTATTGTTGTATCCAGAATTTTCATTTAATTGTATCACTTATTTGTGCAAAAGTAAACATACTGTCGGAACTTTGCGCGTTTGTTCATTATGTTACTAACATTTTGTTTGCCAAACTACTGTTTGATTTCATATACTGTTCTATTTTGCCTACTTACAATATGCATTCCTATTGTTGCTTGAATATTATTGTAGTTTGCTACTTTTCAATTCATGTCACTAGCACATAATACGTTGTTTGTCATTTAGACAAGATTATTTATGTAGGTTCAATTGGTAAACTCCTATATATAGGTAAAATGTTGAAAAAGTTATTTAATTTTCCCGAGTCAAGTTTTACTTTATTTTTACTATTCAATTGATTAAAGTGTTTCAAGAATTTCTGACATTTGTACAAATTCTTAAAAGGTGTTTTGTTTAGCGCTGTAAAATGCAAAGGACGAAGCCTAAAGCTTTAAAGCGACTCATTAATTAGAAAAAAATTCATCTTATATCTGATTTTCAGTTCAAATCACAATGGTAATTCATTTAAGTCAGTATTTCTCAATTTTGAGGTACATATTTCTTATAAGAGCGACAACAACAGTGAAATACACATTTCATTGATAAAAATATATATCTTTAGAAAAGCCATTATAGGTAGCTAGCTAAACAGGCCCGTCAAATTACGTTCTGAACACGAATAGAAACAGCAGTGATATGAAACGTGCTTAATTATCTTACTCGTGATTCAAATGCCTCATAATATCAGATTCAAACATAAATTGTCGTGCTAATACATGTATCATTAACATAATCTTACTGAACTAAATCTTAAAATATGATATTCTGCGATTAATTACTGTTTTTAAACATTTGTAATAAAAATTTTGTAAGACTAGTGGTTAAAGTATTCTGCCTCCAATACAAGATGATTGACAACTAACCGTCTAGCACTGATTTGTGAAACTGATTTTTTTAACCAAAGTGCAAAGACAAAAATATCCGATTTAAGTAACATGCTCTGTTGAATTGAGTTTGTTTGATATAATTATTGGTAACATTAATTTTATTGATCTCCATACAGTAATTGAATTCTAAAATAAGCATTGTAATCGTGATTTTCTATTATCTCAAGAAAATATATATGCAAAATAAATAACAAAAAATTTGGGGAAAAAACGGATCGTTGGAATGGTACTTAATCATTGAGAGCGGAACACAAAGTAACACATTGCCTACATACCATCTTGTCGTGTTATTATTACCTCGTTTCCAATCCAGCTATTAGTTGGTCCGTCGCTTGCTAAATCAGATTTATCTGAATACGTGTCCAGAATTGATGATGGATCGTCACTCACCTTTAGACAGCTTGCTCCAGTCCGTAAAATAAAGATCTGAAGAAACTTTGGAAGTTTGCTTAAAGGTTTGTACTTTCTGTTAAAATAAAGCAGGGAATTATCAACCTTGAGAAAACAACAATAACAGTAAAGACGCCAGTCATGATAAATAATGTAATAGCTGAATTCTATAAGTGTAACAGTGTAAGTAAAGAACAGTTTCGCATAGTGCATAAATAAATATTGTCTGAATATTATTTAAGGTGAACAATAACGTCTTAATAAATCTATGTAATTACTCCAACAACAGCTGTTACGGATTGCACTTTGTTTTGCTTGCTTACTGAAAGGGTTTAGTGAATCTAGTCCCAGCAACAAATATTGTTTTACCTTGTGTGATACCCAAACGCATGCGCAAGTGTTTTTACTCCATTCCCCCTCGACGTGAGTAAGATAATGCTCAATTAGAACTAAACGTAATTATGATAAAATATAACTGAATATAAACAATTTAATTGTGCTAATTACTCGTTTGAATTTAAAATTTTAATTATTAGAGTTAGAAACTAGACAAATAATGATTATATTATTATTATTATTATATATATGATATACACACAGCAGAATTATTGAAACAGATAGCAATTAGATTGTTCTGGATAATCAGTTGCTAATTTCTTACAAACATAGATATTTTCCGACGTGATTGTGTGGTTTAGTTGTTGTTAAATATAAAGCCACACAATGTATTGTCTGCGCTATATACCCATCATAAGTATCGAAACCCGATTTTTTAGAGTAGTAAGCTTGCAGACTCAACTCTGAGCCAGTGAAAGGCGTATGGTTATTTCCCCGAAAGAGGCCGAATGGTTATCTGCTTTAACCATTCGCACCCCAATACAGTAGTCTGCCAGTCAGTTGGCAGACATTAAAATGACGTCACGTTAAACATTCCTTGTGACATGCTATGTTTTAGCCTGCAGCATGTAATACAAGCTTTAAAAGTAAGAAATTAACATATTTGTTTGTCTTAATTTTGGTTTTATTTACACTTGAAACAAAACACTTTTATGAACCCTGCGGAAGTACATCTCCTTACGGAATATTTATACGACGCTCAGCCTCACATATTAAGTGAACAGATATAGGTTAGTCTTTATCAAATTATCGAAAAAAATATGTAAAGTTATTTTAACGTTTACACTCATATCATTTTATATACACATATATATATCGTAATAAAAAAAAAACAGCTGTTATGAAGAAAACATTTATTTCAAAATTTATTTTAGTTTAAGTAGCCCGCCAATAAACTCATGTAAGTGTGGGGTGAACAACTATATATCAGTAAGCAAAATTTGTGTATGACTGATAAAACAAACTGCTTCGTTGGACCATAGTATCAAACAGGTTAAATCTACGGTTTCTACTAACGACTTATGACCCCCAGTGGCTCAGCCGTAAATCTGCGGACATACATCGTTAACTATAAGGTTTTGATATTCGTAGTGAGCACAGCAAAGATAGTCCAGTGAATAGCTTTGCACTTTACAACAAGCCAACAAGCACGTGATGTGCACATGATTACAGCTCTGAGATTTTGGATCAGCATCCTTGCTTTGATTACATTCAGTTAGATTGGCTTAATAAAGGACGATATGTAGATTTAATCGTACTTCGTTTTTGAAATTTAGTAGAAAAAACAGTTGATGTTTTCAGTTGCTTGATAGTTCTAGCTCTTTTGAATAGTTAAAATATATTAATACTTTTAATAAAGCATTTGTAGATACCAACAATATAAAAAATTAATATAAAAATGTTAACAAAACGCAATACATTCTACTAATTAAACCACCACATTGTTCAACTGTTATAGAAGTCAACCACCGTTTTAATTGAATAATAGACTAAAGCAGAACTATTCTGAGATTCTACAGAAATTATGTTTTACAATAATTAACAATCAACATTTATTTAAACTCTGTCTACACAGTGTTCGAGTATGATCACAATAACTTCCGAGCGTAACGACTGTTTCCGAATTTAATCTCAACATTTGAAAATAATCAACAATTTTTCCCCAGCATAATCATAACTTCCCGAACAAAATAACGTCCTTTTTAGTATAGTTACGAACTTTCAAGTATAACCTCTAAATTATTTCCTAACATAACCACAACTTCTGAACCTCATCAAGACTTTCCTTCCATAATCGTAACTTACGAGTATAATAACTACTTTTAAATATAATCACAATTTTCCTAACGTAATCATAATTTGATTTTCGAATACAAACACGAATTCATCGCGACTTTCCTCGCATAATCGTGACTTCCGGGTGTAATCGCTATTTCCAGGAATAACCACATCTTATGTCTCTTATTATTATTATTATGCAATCGTTACAATTAGTTTGTTCCAAAGGTAAAGGATTTTGTTGCACTGCCTAAAAACCTGAAACTTTAAGAAATTATTATACAAATTGAAAAAACAGAAATAACTTGAACAGTAACTGTATTTTTTCAGTTAACATATTGATAGAACCGAACATTTAGGTTTATAAATTACGAAAGTTAACATATATGCTATAATACATTATAAAAAAGGATAATAGGTAATTAATTAGTCCTCGCATGTCATGTGTACTTGATATTATGAAACTAAGTAAGAGCAGTAAGTAAATATCTTTATTTTGATTGATACTTCTTTATTGTAAAAATAAACTTTCTCACAAATAGTGATCGATTACAGCTTGATCACACAGTATTCTTGAGTATTAATATGAGTAATAGTACGCTATGGGTAAATACGAGAACATTTAAGACGTTATGTTGTCTCAATGTTTATCTTAAGAAACTGAATACTTATGATCCAGCGTGTGTAGTAGCTGCTACAAGCGCTTCCGTTTCTAGACATGGCAAAAACTCTTTAGCTTCAAATTTGACAGAAATGAAATATTGGGCCGTAGCCAAACTGATACACAAACAATGATTATTGCACATAGAAAAAGCGGGAACGTGATTTGATATTCAACAAAAGTGCTGTGTTGTAAGTGTTTGTTTATTTTTACTTCTATTTCATTCGACAACACAGAAGTTTTGAGTTTTCTTTAGATGAATTAGCAATCTTAACAAGGAATAATTTATACCTTAAGAATAAATGATGTTATACCATTGTGCGAGTGTTCTGATTATAGTTAATAAAGAATTTTTGTAAAAATTAGAGAAAATTTTCTTATCACTTAAACGTTATTGATAAACGATTACATGCATGCTTAGTTTTCGAAAACACAACACATTCCGAAAGTAAATTTTGAATAAAAGTAAACATATTCTTATTAATTGATACTAACTAATACGAGGTTCTCATTTACCCTTAAACAATAAGAATGAAACAAGTCACTTACTTTAAGAAACTGGATCACCGGAAATAACGCCAAATATCATGCACTGCACACAAAAATTATTAAATCCTAATTAATAAATATAGTATTTTAACTACGACAATACAAAAGTTGTAGAAAAAATATCAGGCAAAACCTCTTCCTACATCCAGTTCGATATATTTTTACACATACCAAACATTTCAGTATGAAGTTTGGTCGTCTCAAAAAGCAAGGACAACCTCGCACCCACGTTATGTGCTTAAAGTTGGTCTTAATAAGGCTCTAAAATATTCTCGACTACTCCACTGAACATTTCATAGTTATTTAGTCTGTGGATTTCTTGACGATAAGTTACGTGTCTTCCAAAATCGTTATATATAGAAATGTTAACAGGGTAGCTTGAAGGTCATGATGGACTATCACCTACTCGTGTTGTGGATGATCCTCTATCCTGTCGAAATAATTTAGGAACTGTACAATTTGTTTGAAAGTGGTTTGAAATTGAGATAACTTAGCTTTAAGAGATTGTAGCATATTCGTAAAGTTTATCCTGATCAGTTGAACAATTAAACCCATAGTTTTCCTTATAAGTGTCATCTTTGAGGCTTAGTCATGATTAATGAATAATTCAGAACATTTCAAAGTCTTCTCAATCAGTTCTATGACAGTTCATTTGCGTTTTAGTATGTATGTTGACTAATAGGTGTCTGATTTGAACAGTAATGAACAAAAGCGACTGAAATTATTTCATGGCAGTTTTGTCTTGTCATAACGATAATACTGGAAAATTCGATTATCATTTAAATGTTTTGTACAACGTATTTCATCAAATAAACTAAGCTGATAACATTGTTTTAAGGTTAGAAATCTTTTAAAGATATGAAAACTGATTTCGAGAGAGGTTCGAATCTAAGTTTGTGGACACTGATCAGATGTGAAAACTACGCGAAGTGACGTTTCTCAAATAGCGCAAATCTGATTTGTTACTCTAATAGCCCCCGCTAGTACAGTGGTAAGTCTACGGATTTACCACGCTAAAATCAGGGGCTCGATTCCCCTCAGTGGGCTCATCAGACAGCGTGATGTGGCTTTGCTATAAGAAAAACACTTACACACTTTAATAGCTTATAAAGATTAAACTTAAAACAGTTTTTGATTAAGTTAGACCAGTCGGCATCTGAGGTACAAAATCAATTATACCAAATTTAAAACTTCTTTTTTTTTATTTCGCGCAAAGCTACTCGAGGGCTATCTGCGCTGCCGTCCTTAATTTTGCAGTGTAAAACTAGAGGGAAGACAGCGAGTCACCATCACCCAACGCCAACTCTTGGGCTACTCTTTTACCAACGAATAGTGGGAGTGACCGTCACTATATAGCGTCCTCACAGCTGAAAAGGCAAGCATGTTTGGTGCGACGGGGGATTTGAACCCGCGACCCTCAGATTAGAAATCGCACGCCTTAACCTACCTGGCCATGCCGTGCCTAATTTGAAACGTAATTAAACATTTTCATTGAAATTAGTAGCAAATAAATCGTTGGCTTCATAAGTCAACTGAATCATTTAAAAATACATGTCAATTTTTGCAATAAACCAACTAACTCAGTTTAAACACCAGACTAGTTAAAAAAGTAGCGGATTTGAACATTAGCTTAGACTTTTCTTGTTAAAATTAGTTGAGAGTATCCATTAAGGAATCAAAATTTGTATAAATGACAATATTAAATAATATTCTCATTTTTCTTTCCTTTTGTTATTAAATCTCTAATTACCCAATCAAATGATAATTGCATATCTTGCTTTGTGGAAGGTAATAATTGATTCATTTAACTAATCAAATACTTTTTCCTTAAATTCGAAGCCAAAAGGCTATACGAAAATGGAAATGTGCTCAAAATTAGGATGTTTACATCCCCATTTTCTGGCAAAAATCCTGAAACAAAATAGCTCACATACATTGTCAGTCATGTTTCTGGTTACCATACAAAACAACTATGGATGATCCAAACCAAACGTCTATGAAAAACTAGAAATGTGCCCTACATCAAGGACTTTTTTGTTCCCCTTTTAGAGCAAAAATCTTAAAATAAAATGCCTCGTTGGAAGGTTTTCAGTTGCTAGGCCCAAAATTACAGCAATCAAGCTTGGGAACTCGGGGTGATAGATGCTGACATTATCAGTGACATACACAGGGAGTGTAACAGATTTACCGTTATATGCATATTTTGATATATTTTCGTGTGTTTCAATTTAATGCGTGTGACGTATGTTATTCGATATGTATTGCGCAAGTTCTGTCTGTTCTCTAAATTTTTAGAAGATTCGTGAGAATAAGAATCAATAATATTTGTTTTACGGAAACGCTAGCGTGTGTTCAAACATTGTTGAAACTTCGAGAATCTAGCGTGATTGGTATATAAAACTGATACGCCGAAAGACAATTATTAATATAATTAGTCAGCTACAGTCAGTGTGCTATAGGCCTCGGTAGCTATAATTGTGATTAGTGAAAATTAATCGAAAAACTATAGAATTTGACTAGGAATGTTTGTAGATTTCGTACATCACAAAACGCTCAACTTTAGTGAATTACTTTGGACGTTATTATATCTACGAGGTTATTAAGTATCTTCCTCTCTAAAAGTGAGCTTGTAACATGTGTGAAGCCAGCCAAGAATAGACAGCGTTAACCTATGCGAGGTGTAACAAAATTAACTCGGAATTAATTTGCTCGTCGTGGACCTGGATCGTCAATAAAATTTTCAGTTCTAGGCTGGATATAAGAATCAGTATTTTCTGTAACTTTGTAAAACTGTTGTATATAAATCATTATTTGTAATAACCGTTATTATAAATTGTGTTGTTTGTATATTAAAAGGTATTTGTATTAAGAAAGAAAATTGTGAGTATCAATCTTGTTGGCAAATGTCATCAATTTAATACATATTAACATATAATTAGTTTCTAAATTAAAGTAAAAAAATTCCAATTATTTGAAATAGTAGTTCGTCCGGAATAAATTATGTCACGTAACAGAAAGACATGCAGACACGCACATACACACACTTATTCATTCATCTTTATAGTAAGAAACACTTGAATAGTATGTTTGGGAATTTACTTATGCAAACAAGGTAACAAGGTTTAACATCTTTGAGTTATTTGTGATACAAAGTACCTACGGTGATGAAGTGTTAAGACGTTTAAGCTAGACTGCTGATTTCTTTTAATCATTTGCCTAAAAACTGTATACAAATAGATTTTCAAATGAAATACGTTTATGGTTGCCAGAAGTCCATATAAGTCTTTGGCTATCATCATATCCGGTTCCTCCGGATGGCAGAGAAGATATATATCTGAAATGCAATTTTTACACCCGTCTCTGGTTTGAAATACATAATGGACTAATTAAGGTGAATGTGATGAAAAACAATCTGCAGTCAAATGATTTTAGCTTCCAGTTGTTTCAAAGTTTCAATGAATCTTAGGAGTTGTTTCTAGTTTCGTTCATAGATGACCATTCTCAACACTTAAAAAAGAACTACTATAGATATGGTATATTTTCATACAAACTGTAATCCAGATGTCCCTGTAACGTTTTTGTTTAATATTTCATACATATATCGCATATCTATTGACGCTTTTTGAATCCTAGTATACTGTTTATTCACAACTTCTTCATTTAACTACATAAAATGTTTTACACAAAGATTCTCAACTCATACAAAAAACTGTTTTGTCTTCCTTATTTCTTAGTTTAATAAGTAATATTTACAATACAGTGAAGTTTTTTCTAGATTGTCTTTACATTTTAGAAAATAAATTGTAAATTACTTTGTACAAAGTAGTTTACAACAGGTGAAGAATCATCTGAATTATTATCGTATGTCTTGTCTTCAAATAGAAATTTTAATAAACCATATTGTTGAAGAGACGCGATCTATAAGTCGTATATTAATAATCGTGGGAATGTCAAATAACGTAAAATAAACCAGTAATTTTTTAAAGATGCGAGATTGACGAAAATAAGTCAAAAGATTTACGACGATTTTTTTCCAAAAAGAAAAGCGTTTTGAGCATAAAAACTGTAACATGAAGTTATTCACTGAAATATAACTATGTCCTTAGTATGCAAATACAAACAAATTATGTTTATATCACTCAATCTATTATTTGTATTTGAGCTACTTTTGCATTTTTATTGTTTAGGAATGTTATACGTATTATTATGACTTTATGCTTTACGCTTTTTTATACAAACTTCCATTTATTTGTAGTCATTTTTGTACAAATTGCTACATAAGGAGCCTACTTAGATCATTATGGAATAGTTATAATAAGTAAAGTTTAGTGTATTAATTAGCAGAGTAAGATAAAATATAAAATCCAGTCAATATTATTAACTCTTTCGAAATTCATTAAGAGAGTTTGCCTGAGCTGAAAACTGAATACAATGGAATATTCTAATTCTATAATCAAAGAATTATTTTTTTTATATTTCTTAGTTAAATGTTTTACACACGAAACCAATTTAAATGATAATGCCATGCATTCCTAGAAAACCTGTAAGTAATCCTTGACACATTTAAAATTCGAGAAAAAGCAATCGTCTCTTGCACAGTCTTCTCGTTAATAAAACAATTGAATGATTGTATTTAATGGTCAATAATAACCGTCATTTTCTATTTCGAAAAGTTTTTACAAGCGAACGTTCATGTTCAAAAACCAACAAAAGTTTGTATTGTTATTAGATGATTTAGCAAGAAGAGTCAAGGTACAGCATACCTTGGTTTACGCTGAAAGAGAATAAGTAAAAAAAACAAAATTCATTATTGACTTAGGTTTACCCATAACTAAGTTTTCCTAATGGATATATAAGTGTATCCTAGCGTGACATCTCTATTGATTACAAGATCCTATTCTATGGTTAGTAGAAATTATGCGGCTTCTCTTGTAAATGATGAAATAGTGCCTTACTGATGGACAGCAGAGAAACTAGTTTGTTTGGTTTTTGTTTTAGTCTCAGGGGAAAGATACATCTAAAGAAACCGTATCTAAGCCGTTCCTAGAACACAGTTGCACAGTTCTAATTCTCCGAGTGTGATGTATTAAATAATTTCTAAGGTTTGGTACGTGAGGAAGGGACTGATAAATCTACAGTTTTTTTTTCTAATTCTAAACCCAAAGAAAAAATATAGTTTGTATAATCTATCTGTCATACCTTGATATGGTGATGTAGTTTCTAGCTAATAAGATTAAAGAAATCACACGAAGGCAAATACTGAAACAGTAAAAAATAAGAGAATTACATATATGTATTTTATGCTTTTATATTTTGATCACTTTCCAGTTTTAACCCATCTGCTCATATTTTTAGGGCTATATTAGGACTTTGCCATTTATATTGTATACAACCTCTATCAAGGCAGAAATAACTGACTCTAACGCTCATTTATAAAATTTAAGACTTTAACACATTCGTATCTTTAGATTTGGTTATAAATACATAAAAACTTCTTGAAAGACCAGTAAGGTAGAAAAAGTAAAACATGTTTTGAACTAAGATGAAAATAAATTAAAACGTGTTATAAGTTTTAACAAACTACCGTCCCTCAGTAATTATTGAGAAATTAGTAGCTTTTTTACGTTTCTCTTGCATCAAAATGATTTATTATCCGGAAATTAAAAAATAAGAGTTTCTTTAAGAATTAATGAGTAAAAGATTGAAAGAAAGTCTAATTGCTACTATACAGTTTTGTTTGCGAACCTTTTCACGTCTATTCTTTAACAGAACTGAAAGAAGTGAAGTCCTAAACAGTGAATAAAAAGAAGAACCTAAAGCAAGAATACTACGCATAAACAATGTGTTAATGTAAACCGGCAAAAAGATGAAATTTTATTTCGTCCTTGTATGGTGTTCGCCTTTTTATTTAATAGTAAAATGTCATTAAAAACTTGTAATCCAGGAATACTGGTGCAACTCTCTACAATGTCCTAATTCGGCAGACTGTTACATTTCTATACAGTATCATAATCCAGTAGTATTTATCTATCAGGTAGGTTAAGACAACTCTCTATAATACTATAATCCGGTAATATATATCGATAAATTGGTACAATTATCTGTAATATCATAATCCTGTAGTATCTATCCGGGTTCATTGGTACAACTTTCTATAATATCATGTTTTTATTTCTTGTATATATTTACTGGAGAGAAGTGCTTAGGACGACCATCATCATGTATGCAGTATCTGTTTAGTTCACATAATAAATCATTTTTTTCTGAAATTTGTCTCGAAATAATTTAGTGAACTATGTAGGAGTCTATCTGTTACTGTTTCTGTATTTAAATATGTATGCGTGAAATCGGAGGAAGTTGTTCTAGGGACTTTGAATGTTGTTGTAAGTATCGTGTTTTGTATTGTTTGTAGTCTATTTTGTACTAGTTTTGTTGTTACATTTACCCATGCTGGAGTTGCATAGTAATTACGGATTGCATGTATGTTTTGTAAATGTTTAATATGTTATCGGCTGTTGCCGTACTGTTTTTACCAGTTAGATTCCAAGCATAGTTTGTTCTTTGCCAGAATTTGGTTCTAATATTATTTAGATGGTTTGTCCATGCTAGGTTTGAGTCATATATTAATCTTAATAATAATATATTAATTTGACGGATGTAGCAGTCTGAAGAAGTGTTCTGTTCATATATAACTCTGATTTTTCTGTTTTTGTGTATGGTTAATTTTATGAAAACCACTAGTTTTAAATGTTTCTTGTTCATCTACTTTTTTCTGTGAGTTCATAGGTTAACATAGTAGGAAGTTGGTCTTGAAATAAACCTGGATAAATTAAAAAAATTAGTAAAATACCTTGCCCTCGTCTCAACAACTTACTTTTAATATTATAAAGTAATTGTATTAAATCACTATATTCGTAACATTTAAAACAGATAGCTAATATTTTTCGCTAAAATCAGGGGTTCGATTCCCCTCGGTGGGCTGAGCAGATAGCCATTTGTAGCTTTGCTATATGAAAAACAAACAAACAAACAAGCTAATATTTTTAAAAGTAACATTACATCTTTTATATACATAATAAATAATAAAGAAGTCTTATCATATTTTAGCAGAATAATTTTAATTCATTATGTAAAACATATTTTTGAAATTAATAGTAACTCTAATTTTCTTAAGTTTATGTCTTTGTTTGCTACGTCATTGTCATGGTCTACTTTTATTATGGCCAATTTCTGTTTACATCTTATACTAGTTATAATCACTGATTTGCACTGTATACCTTAGATTTTTGAAATGCTATGCTAAAATCTATGCAGTTGAATCAGTAATAGAAACACTCTGACGAACTGCTACATTTGCTTTTGAGAATTATGCTGAATAAATTTTAAAATAGTAAATGGCAAAAGGAATTCGTTCTTTCTTGGTGTGTAGTATGCATACTGATCTGTGTTTCAACGAATATCTTTAACCCTAGTTTTGTCAAAGAATAAAGTAACGCTTACCAACATATATCGGTACATTGGCATGTATGATTTTCACGATTTCAAAATTCGTATTAAATCCGTTCTATTAAGAACAATTTTCTCGTTCACCGAAACTACGACGAAACAAACCTTGTTGTAAAGCGTTCTAAATTTCAACATTTCTTCGGTTTTGTAAAACTGATGTAAAGTTTGAATGTTAACCAAGTTTTTTGTTGACAAACCGTGATTGATAATAGCTCTGCGCACACGTCAACACATTATTCACGCAGCAGATGCGACGACGAAGTGCTCTTAAGGTTCTTTTTCAGCAATGTCGCTAGTAGAAAATGTTTTCTCTTCTCGGATCGATCATTGCCAAACGTTTTCGGCTGGGTAGCACATGGATCAACATTTGTGACGACTGTAATCTTACAGAATCGAAAAGAATGTGGTGGCAATTTCATAACACCAATATTATTGCTGAATCTGAGCATGATATAGGATATTCGGGCTAACAAACATTATTTATTCGTATTTAAATGTTGAATTAATTATGTATTTAAAGTCTCATTTTAAATTATAACACAAGCAAATGTAAAAAAACTTGAAAATGTAAAAGTACAAGACGTGTTCATTTCGTACACATCTACATCTTATTAAATATCACACGTCACAAAATAGCTTAAAAAAGCATATTACGAATTCAAGTGCAAGGACTGTAAGTACTATTATGTAAATAAAACTATAGATTTTATTCTAGAAAGGCGAATGGTATAAAGGAATTGACAGTTCACACAATTTATAATTTTCTTTTTCATTTCCTAGCATTTACTTAATATTAGTTACCCCTGCTCCAGTTGCTCTGAAAATCGAACATTTGTCGAGCAGTTGTTAATTGGTCCGGCATGGCCAGTAGGTTAAGTCGCTCGACTCGTAATCTGAGTCTTAGGTTCGAATCCCTGTCGCACTAAACATGCTTGCCCTTTCAGCCGTGGTGGCGTTATAATGTGATAGTCATTCCCATTATTCGTTGATAAAAGAGTGGCCCAGGAGGTGGCGGTGGGTGATGATGACTAGCTATTTTCTCTCTAGTCTTACACTGTTAAATTAGAAACGGCTAGCGCAGATAGCCCTCGTGTAGCTTTGCGCCAAATTCAAAAATACGAACAAAAACAAACAGTTGTTAATTCTTAAGAAATAGAGAAACGAGAGATCATGCCGATTTTAGTAACTGCTGTTTATTAACCCTGACTCAGGCTGTTTTAAACTAGAGTAATTACTATTCTGATTACCGCAAGTTATACCTAGAAATTTTAAAATCTATACTTTGAGCACGTAAACAGTTATAATGTAGAAGTTGTCAAACAATGGCTTCCCGCAACGACGACAAAGAATTTAAACTTTTAAAACTTTTTGTTTTTTTAAACCACGATATTTGTTTAACGTGAGTAAAGTTAAAAAAAAAACACTTGAGCTGGAAAAGCAATATCAAAATAAATTAAAGTTTTAGCCAAAACAAAATGAGTGCATCATAAATTTTACACTTTATAAATTATAAAATATTTTACTACATTAACTTTACTTGTACAAACCAAGACCAATAACCTTTTCTTGGTTAAAACGAATCAGCTTTCATGCACAGACCAAGATCAAGCAGTATATTGACTTGGTTCAAACTAATTAACTGACTAATAGTGCATGCAAAAAAATCTGTAAAAAAATGACATTTATTTTTTTCACTAATCAAATGAGAATTTATATTGTGTTGACAGAAAACAGAAATGAAATGTTACCATTTAAGGCTTTCAGATTCAAGAAGTAGGCTGCAGACACGAACAGATAAACGTGTACAAGACATCACATTTTATTCAGATAAAGCACGTGATTGAGAGTAACAACTGTTCTTATTTTTAAAACGGAAGCTATTCTATAAAGATTTAGTATACCGAAAAGGTAAAACAAGAGATCTACACATTGACAAGATGAAACAAATCGTTTTGAAAAAAAAAAAAAAATCCGGAAATCAAACTACGTTATTTGCAACAACAAAAGTTGGTCCGATCCAATGAACGTGCAATCATCAGCTAGTCTTCAAGACTATAACATTGCGACTCTCCTTTTAAGATTACAATGCACTGCTAACGAGATTGCTTTCTTAAAGAAAATTGTGTTGTGCCTTCAGTGTTTTTACTTGTAACGGGATTATGTTTGTAAAACGACTACTGCCCAACCTAGCAGTCACCACCACACCCTGATCACATTTTCTGTTATGTCATTACTCCCTTGGATCCTTTTTTAGAGAAATAACACTTAGCGAAGCGGGTAGTAATCAGTGTTATGTGTTCAAGGTGATAAGATGAAAGTCAGACTTTAAAAACAAAACAATTCGTAGTTATAGGAGACCAACATGTACAAATGAATCTTACAAGAAATAACAGCTAAGATAAATGTATGGAATTTGATAAGCTTGTACTGAAGCTGCAATGCTTTATTTAAAGCTAGCAGTAACATCAGGAAACGTCTTATACTGATGAAACACAATATGGCAACACACGAAAAAACAAGTTGAAAAGAAAAACGAAGAGCTGATGAGCAGCGCCTTTTCTCTTTGTATTAGGCAGTCTCTGATTGATGTGACTTTTATATTAGAAGTCAGTAATTTTGTATAATAAAGTACCAAGAACGTACAGAGACGATCATGTAGAAATTATTACAAAGAAAACCTTTTCAAACACAACTAGTGAAATTTGTCGAAACACATACGAGTATGGAAAGAGTTTTAACCTTTTCTCTATAGAGTATTTCTTTCTTTTATTATGACTAAGTTTATTTTTTAAGATTTTAAACACTCAGTTTAGATTTAAATTTACGCTTAACAGTAATAAATTTCTGAACCTACATCGAAAAAGTTTTAATACAAAATTTAAATATATCATTATCACGCAGGTTGTCTGAGTCATAAATAATAAGCAGATATAAGTAATGCGTAAAAAATTCTATAACACACAGAGGTAAAAAATCCAGCAATTAAAATTGATACTTTTAGCATGAACGGCACTTTATCCTTACACAGATTTAAAATCCAAGGTTGTAAAAACGGAGTAGCTCAGGTCCCTAATTTTTAAATACTTATCAGAGAGAAGACAAACAGTTGACAATGCCCTCTGCCACAAAGTCGTTATCTTACTTCTTCAACTGAATTGCCTTTTACGTGCTTATAAATAAAAGTGCAAAAAGTGTTTAGTAGTTTCTCGTTTTGAATCTTCCTATTTGCAACCTGGCACTCTAAACAACAGATGTCATATTTTGCTTTAATATAGAATAAAAAGTTTTAACATTATAATGCGCTTTACTTTATTTTAATTTTTTGTAATGTGGTGGGTGACTATGTGTTTGTTTTATTCTTAAGCGGATAGGGAATGTATGTGTTTGTTTTCGAATTTTGCGGAAAGCTTCACGAGGGCCATCTACGCTAGCCGTCCCTAATTTAGCAATGCAAGATTAAAGGGAAGGTAGCTAGTAGTCATCACCACCTCCTGAGCTCCTCTTTTCACAATTGAATAGTAGGATTGACCGTAACATTATAACATCCTCACGGCTGAAAGGACGAGCATCTTTATGGTGACGAGGATTTGAACCCGTGACCCTCATATTACGAGTCGAGTGCTTTAACTACCTGGTCATACAGAGCCGCGGAGAGGGAACCTAGGTTTTAATCTTAAAATCAAATGTACATCCATTAGTTATTGTTACTTGTTTATTGAAAATATAGGACCTCCGAATATTTTAGATTTCAACTGGATGAGTTTGTTAATAATAATATTCTTGTAGTCTCATCTGTAGATGGAAATCTACATAATATTTTAAAAGCTTTCGAAGATTTGAAAAAACAAAAATCTCTAATTTCTTGATATAATCCGAGCTGTTTCGGAATGCCGATATTCAAATATAAGTAATATCACACTCATAAATCAAACTTGAGATATAATCTCTTACGAAAATTTTGAATTTATGCATTGCTAATCTGTTTTGCAGTTTCCCAATATACTAATTCAAGAAACTCAGTCAATAACGTAGCGCTAAATACGCATGCTTAACACACAAAAAAAATGGTCAATAATGTCCCAGAAAATACTCAAACTTTCAAAGAATCTGGGAAAGAAAGTGATATAGTGTCTAAATTCATAGAAAACGTAGCTTATTTTATACAATTAGTATGACCTAAAACACACACAGAGCCGGTTCTTTAAAGCATTGTTTGCTTGTTTTGTATTTAAGCACAAAGCAACACAAAAGCCTAGGCACTTTCGGGGGACTTCGAAAGTATAACAAAGAAATTAATTTAATATGAATGAACCACATTCTTGATAGATATGGTTTATAATAACCATTAAAAAACGCTCATTAAGTAGACTGTTATTCTTACTGGTATTAAGTAATTAAATAATAATAAACTTACTTATTTGGTATGTAACATGTTCGGAAAAAAAATTAAAATTATCAAATACATTTTATTATAAATTCCATAAACGAAATACTAAGATCCCATATTTTCAAATTAATTTTAAATGTGATCAAATGTCGTATATTTATTACAATAAATAGTCACGTGTGTTATTTCATAAGTCCCACCACCACCTAATATCGGGCTTTGCCACCGTTTACGTAGACACGTCGTAATTTGTTTGTTTAATGTATTTATTTTGTTAGCGTAAATCTATGTAACTGGTTATTTGCGCTGCACCTACCAATGATGTCGAGCCTCGAATTTTAACGTGTACGTTTTCGAGCTAACCGTTGAACCATTTGAAGGTTCTCAACATAACATATAATCCATATGACGTGAGAAGGTGTTTTGGTCCATTGTAATTCACTTATGGTGGATTATGATTATAAAGTAAAATAAAGTAAATTGTAGATTAATACTTTTAATTCAATGTTCAAACTAGTCCAAAGAGATCGATTGAATATGCTGGCTATTTAAAATTGTTATTTTACTCGTTGAACACGTTTCTGAGTGTACGAGAGGGATGAATTTATTACATTATCATTTCAGAAGAGCCTCGTTCATTACCCAATCATCTATTAAAGATGGAATTACGTTATAGGGTGGATAGGTCAGAGAAAACGTTAGACTCAATCTGTACGTTACGTTTCTTTATAAAATAATAGAAGAAATTAAATCCTAGCACTATGACGTTTGTAACCTTAATATCCAACTTTCACCAGTTTCTGCCATTTAAACAAACTACCAAAAGTGTAAGGAGATTTACTTGTTATGTACTCAATATTTCTACCCTATAGCCAGCGCAGAATAGGACAGAACGAAATTCATCAAATCTTGTCGCACACTTTCAGTTCGTCTATGGTTATTGGGCACCATGTGTATGTTTTGTGATTTACATCTCACTGTATAACCAAATAACATCGTATAACATATACAATCATTGTTACAAATATACCTAGTGTTGTCAAACTAATAACTGCATCTTATATTAAATATCTACATTCGTAGTTTGTATAATGATGCAGGTTCTATGAACATCATGAACAATTTACTAGAACAGCAAACATTTCAACAGACACTGTAAAAAGATGTGCAATTCAGCATTTTACAACCAAACCTCAAACCTTACCAAAACATATATAATGACAAAATGTAGCATCAAAGTATCACATTAGGGTCTATAATTTTATATCATTTCATATTTAACATTCACGTTTTTGTTGGTCTTCCTTGTACTCTAATAATCTCCGCAAGGCAACATGGCATGCTGCCCATGAAATTATTGATGAAACCCTGCCAACAGCTTTAATAACCCAAAAACAGTAATCTGTAAAAACGGCATGTTGTTGGTATCTCAACTGTAAGTTGCCTTACTGTCTTGCTCAAGTTAATGTCCATTTACAGATAGCCCTTCTTGGAAAATAGCCTTGTTTGGTAAGTCTCCTATTCACCATTATTCTGAATAACTTGGAATTAATGTATTGATAAGTTGCTGTGAGACTAATTTCGACTTTGATGAGTTAACCTGATTAAAACAGTTATCTTAGGCAGTATTGTTTTTTTGGCGTTTACTAGTAGACCTTCCTGGAACAATGTTTGCAGTAGTCCGGTGACGCTTCATAATTCCGGGTACAGTATACTGTTCTGGAAATGCCCTTTTGCTTTATATCATTTCTGTACAGTCGATCTAAGTAACGCCCTACATTTTCTGACTCTAAACAAAGTAGAGAAAGATTATCTGAACAAAATATTGATTTGTTCGAAAAAGTTCATATAAAAAGCACAGTATTTTATATAAAACAAGTGTGTATGCGCGTTTTGACGAATACATTCTGGAAACAACTTATACAGATTGTAATTACAACTCATACATGTTTGTCCAAGTATACGCTACATTCTGTGTTGCTTGTTGGTCATTTAGTCAATAACTATTCCATGCACGTAGACAATAACATTAATACAGAACACTATGCAAGCATTGTACCTCAGACAGATAGTTTTGTCATTAACAGTTGTTACTATTGTTTTATATTGTGAAACTAAAGTTTTAGTTTTAGAAAGTAATATTTCTTAAAGCTTTGGATTAGTAATTGAATTGGTCAAGATTATATACGTATTTCAGAAACTGTCAACACTAACTAAAGGCATTAACTGTCATTAACCTTTGGAAATCTAAATGGTCATTGTTTTCATCCATTTTTGTACAATAATCATAATGCTATCTATCTCTACATTAACAGGACTCAAATAATCAACTGATTTAATCACACGATTGGTCTATTTTTCATTATAAGCAAATAGAGTGCGTCACGTATTACAATTTCAAATAGCCTAAAAACTTAATTAAATAATAATTTAAATTTAGAAGTTAAATAAACGTCGATATGTATCCAATTTATGACATTTGTCAACTAGATTGAAACACACGGTTTTCTCTCTTAATACAAATATATTTTTGCTGTTTTTTTTTTATGTTAAAGTGTATTCATCAGAAAGTACAGCTGCTTCCTGTAGTGTTTCAACTTTCTTTTCATCCAAGTAAATTTTGAGGTCGTCACTTGTACAGGGTTTAAATATTTCAATTAGATATAATTGTTTTAGTTTGTCAAAACTGTTGCCAATATGCATAGAATTAAACCATCGATTAAAATGAACCTCCTTTTCGTGAGTGAATTCCATATGAGTTTAATTATGTTGCATGCGATAACCTCGAAGCTTTTGACGATAAGCTGCCAGTACAAACTCTTATGATTTGAGGAGAGCTGATTTAACCTTAAATAAAAAATATCAGTATTTGTCAATTTAAGTAAACCAATAATATATACTATCTCTCGACACGACGCGTTGGTTGCATTTAAAGGCGTGATGAGAGTTTCTAAAAGTTTCAGCGTACACAACAATACTGATGATACACTTTTGTTTACACCATAAAATCTTCTAAACCTTTAGTGAATAAATGGAAATTTCACAATAAAAAACTTCAAAGTATAAGTTGTGTATATTTATTAATATAAATATAACTTAAACAAACATAGTTATTAAAATAAATATATATAATACTAAATCCGTCACAAGTGTTTTCTGTAAATCCACATGTTTGAGGAGATTCTAATAGATCTACCAGTTAAGGTACAGTTTGGAATGCCCTGTATTATGACACTGAATTGGAAAACGAACGACTATAAACAAGTGTCTGATACCAAATTAATTTTTATTGAAGTAAAAATCAAATCATACTGTTATTGAAATGATTGATACCTCGAAGGTTGAATTTCCTATAAATCCTTTTTAAAGTGTTTGATATCAGCGCCTGATTTTTCTTGAGTAATTCTGAGTTTACCCCATATAATTTTGTCTTAGATACTACTGACATATTACGGTTTGGGTAAAAATGAAACAAATAATGTTTCACTTAAAAATAATAGAGTCTATAATTATAGTCATCTGAGTAATACATTTTTGGATACCACAAACTATCCGTCATCAGTTCAGGTAGGATGAAAGTAAATGGTACATTTTAATAATGGTATGTTCTCAGGTAAGAAAATTAGACTTGTGTGTTAGTGAACACTAAATGGAATCTATTTATCCAGTTACAAAAGTACTTAGCTATACAGCAGTAATAAAGCTATTATCGTATATTATATATATATATATATATATAGCTATCATATAGATAAAATAATGATTTTTGGCAACGCTTTTTTGTTGTTTTCGTTTTATTTTACATTCATTTTTATGAAATTATCATCAAAGTGTTATTTTTCTGGTAAATGCTTAAGTGCTTTAGGATTTCATGCAGAAAATAAATCCTGATACAACAATAGAAGCAAATATTCCTTCTTTATTCGTAAGTGTATATCACCATTCTTTAGATGTTCATTATTTGAGCAAGAATCAAAACATGAAAGTTGTGCTTGAAAATATTAAGTATTCACTCCTCTAAGATTATTGCTTGAAGCTGTTGACGGCTAGAAGATTTTCAAGATTAAGTGGAAGTGAGGTTGTCTTCGCAGATAAATGAACAAAATAGCCCATTTCCTATGTGTGATTCTTGATATTTCACTAGCTGACCATGGCCATATAGTCTGTAATAACAGTAATGATGCCACATCATAAGCGCATCTTTGGTTTACTGAGAACATCTGTTTATTTAGGTTTTACATCCAGCTTCTTCTGTGATAGCACTATGTAACAAAATTTTTACTTTTCTTGTTCCTGGCCAGAAAGTGTTATTTCCCAATTGCTTATGCCTAAAGTAAATGGAAAAGACCTATTTTTCTCTTCAAACTTTGCTTTTGTGACCTGGGTAAATGAACTTTTCAAATTGACCCATTTTCCAGAACATTCCAGGTAGATTAAGTGCTGAGTAGCTGATAGAAAATTTTCTCGAACTTACCAGAATTTTGAAGAACTTTCTAGAATGTTGTAGAACTTACGAACATTTTCAAGAACCTTTTAGAAATGTCTAGAACTTTCTATAGTAATGAATATACAGAGACTCACCACTCACCACTTCAATTTAGTTCTAGCTGCCGAAGTAAACACATAGACTTATCTGATTTTATCAAAGATGGCATCAAGAAGCTGTAAACATTCTCCAGACGCATTCTGCTACGTATGTGGCCAATTTATCAAGACAAGAGTGAAAAAGTACTCTGTGATGCGTGAAACCTACAAGACATATTTCGGCATACCTGTCAGGGATCAAGACAAACCCTGGGTGCCTCATTTTACCTGCGAGCGCTGCGAAAAAACTCTAGAAGGTAAGACGGACAATTTTTGCTTGCTTCAATAGTAAGATTTTATATTACACAAATTTTAGACCTTTTAAAATTTAAATATCTTTTAATTTATTTTATCATTTCCAACAGTATAGAAAAAAATGTCACATGAAATATTTTGCATGAACCTCTAACACATTAGTTGTGGATGAAATAAATTTATTCTTCATAATAAAAATTTTATTTTGCTCTTTTGCAGGATGGTACAGAGGGAAAAGAGAGTCATGAAGTTCGCTATTCCAAGAATTTGACATGAACCTACTGATTACTCAATTAATTGCTACTTCTGCACGGTGGACCCTTCCAAACATCGGGCTTTTTGAGTATTTGAACTCATGTATAAAACCTGACTTATTTTCGAAAACGCACACAAATAAGCTGAAGTTCTATTGTAAATTACCATAGACACAACGGTTATTGGCGTTGTAAAAGTCACTGGAGGGTGGTGAAAATAATACAAACCCCTTAAAAGAAAACTATCTTTATATTATATAACGTCTGGTTCCAACTAAAAAAAAGCGTTTTTTTTATTATTCTTCTACTTATAATTTATAGTATAAAACTCGCAGTTATCGCTATACCTACTTGTTTATTAACAAGGTAAAACTTTATTAAACACTAGAGCCATAATCGTCATGTTAGGTATAGATTTCGGAGCTCGATAGGCAACTTTCTAGATTAAAAATTATTATTTAATCTAAAAAAGCTTTTACTTGTACTGGTAGATAAATATCAAGTATTTAAAACGTAAAAATCAAAACAGAAAAGCATTATTGGTTATTGCTCAATATTTCACAATTTATACATGACCTATTTTTGTATCTATTATTACCCAATATTTGAGATCATGTAAAGAATATTTTTTTATTTGTCAGTAACCACTGTTTTATATTTTGTACAGAATATAATTTTTTACTTTTAAATAACCAATATTTCTCGTTTTGTACAGCCTACAATCTTCAATTCATCAATAACCAATATTTCATGTTTAATAAAGGATATAATATTATCTTTGTCAACACCCAACATTCCACATTTTGTACAGGATGTAACCTTTTTGTCACTAACAAATGTTTTATGTTTTGTAGAGGCTATAATCTTCTAGGTCCGGCATAGCCAGGTAGTTAAGGCACTCTGCGACGCGGGTTCGAATCTCCGTTACACCAAATGCATAAACATACTGATCAAATTAACTTTCATGGTATTATATGCAGTGTCTTAACTATATAAAAAGAAAATAGCATATTGTACCCGTATATCCACGAAGAAATCAATTTAATAGCGCTCCACCAATAAGCCTTGTTAAGAACAGTGTTTAACACTATTTTATTGGTCTTGTTATCATGCCACAGCCCAAAAAGCATAGAGAATTATCAGTAGAGCATAAAAGCTTTACGTGATGCTGGTTGTACTCTCCGACAAATTGTTGCAGACTTGAAATGTTCTCAAAACACTGCCAAGTGCACTCTAGATCGTGAGACCGAGACGGATAAACTTGAAAATACGAAAGGAAGAGGTAGAAACCTGTACTCAATGATACTGATGTTAAGTGTATTTGTTTATGTAGCCTTCTGGACAGAAGGAAGACTGCCACTGATCCCAACCATAAAATAAACGACCATGTACCAAATAACAGAAGTGTCCAGTTCTACAGTAGCAAGAATGGAATGATCTATCATGCAGAAGTTTTAAAACTTTATTTCGATCTCCAAATATTGTCAAAAGACTGAAATTTTCTTAAAAGATACAAAACTGGACTGTTGGTGATTGCAAAAGGATGTTATGGACAGATGAGTCCAAGTTTAACATATTTAGTTCATAGAGTAAGTTGTACGTCTGGCAAAAGAAAGATGAAAGATACTTACCTCAACGCATAGGACCTACCATAAGTATGGTATGGCAGTGTGATGGTTTGGGAGTGTATTTATGTTCTAGCGACAGGAGCTGTTTGCAAAATAAGTGAAAATAATAGAATAACGTAAATACCATAAGATTCTGATCCGCCAAGGTATACCTAGTGGCTTACATACTATTGGTAAATGATTCTTTTATGAAGAATATAATGACCCTAAACACTCAGCCCACTTATGCAAAAAGTACTTAGCTGATAAAGAAGTTGTTAGAGTCATTTAAATGATTAAATAGCCTCCATAAAGCTATGATATTAACTTAAATGAGCAGATCTGGAATTTGGTAGATCAAAAACTTGAGAAATCAAAAGTTACTTCCAAAGAAATTTTATGGAAGTGTATTAGAAATATTTGCAGTAAACTTCCTATGGACAGTTTGATTAAATATGTTGTAGAAATGACTGAACAGCTGTTTGCAGTTATTAAAGAAAAAGAAAGACACACAAAATATTAACTGTTTGTTGAACTCAAGCACTTTCACTGAGTTTCTATTGTACTAAATATAGAGATTAATAAAATATTGATGTTTCACCAGAAATTAACCTCACATCGTAGCCTGAAATATAATTTTTTACTCTGTCCTAACAGTTTTGAAAGCTTTTTACTTTTTAAACTCCACAATATTATGTCTCTCTGTGGGATAGCGGTAAAATATAGGGTTCGATTCTGCTCGATCGACGCAACAGATAGACCAATGTAACTTTGTACAGACGAACAAGTAAGATTGCTATGGGATTCTGTAAAACATATACCAACAACGTTGAAAAGTAATATCGACGGAACGTTTTCAAGTTTTTGTCTTTGTGGTTGATCACACTTTAAGTTTTGTTCGTCACGCAAAAATTTGTTCAGATAGTTTCTTGTATATCATAATAAAATAAAATGGCTAATGAATAACACAGACCTACGAATTTAAACTTCATAAAAGTTGTTTTGGTTTTAATAATGGATTTTCCATAATTCAGCTAGACAAATTTCGAAAATAATATTATTATTTCTTCTATCACGTAATGATTTTTTACAAATCGGGTGAAAAGTTGTAACTTAGATCAAATTATTATTATTTTTACCAAAATGAACTTTCTTTATGTTTGTTATTTTTGGATTCTAGATCATTGAATGAAACTCTCACGCCGTGATTGGTATACAGAAATCTACATCCAGTGGTTGTCAACATTTTAAACATAACAACATGTCACCCTAGTTAATAAAAATAATTTACTTATGTAAAAGTAAATATAACGTTTTCTAAAAACATTTTCTCGTAATGCTAATAAATAAATATAATTTTTTGTATTTAACGTACAGGAATTACTGTAACACATGCAAAAATATCAAGACAACAAAATGATCGCAGATCTGTCTAGTGAAGACACTTTATTTACTTCACAATCATTTTTCTGTCTTTATTTAAATTGAAACTGCTAGTATAACTTAAAATCTTGCAGGTATCATACGAATGTCTTCGGTTTAACTGTTTGATTCATATAAAGGAAATACTTTAATTTATTTCAAACAAAACTATTATTTTACACTGAAATCATAGCAAGAAATAAATTTTCTCTTTTAACTTCATTGAATAACGAGAAAATAAATATCTGCGATCTTTATGAAACATTTTTCACAAATATTTTCAAATTTTGAGCACAAACTTTACTACTTTTTATATGCTTTTTATTTTAAAAAAGGGAAGACAGTAGTACTAAAGTAAAGAAAAATTATTCTCTGTTGGCTAAAATGTGTCATTATCATGGATCACTATCAACTCCAATGTTTTTTTCTTTTGAGCCACAGGAGAAGCTTTCACTTATAGATGTTGAAACTTTAATTAACTTCAATATCCCTATTAAATATACGGTCAAAATATTTATAGAAATAGGATTAACGATGAACTTCACTCTGAAAGTGGATAAATAACATGTTAATTGTTTCAGAAGCTGCAGAAGTGTATATTTGTGCTGCTCTGAATTTTAGCGTTATAAGCTCTCCTTACCAATAATATGTAAACCACTGGATATACTATGACGGATCACTATATGATGATATTTGTGCTTGTCCATTATTCCATCTATTTTGCAAGTATCTCCTCAACATAAAACACCCCCAAGCCATCACACTGCCTCCCCCATACTTAGGGTAGGTGCTATGCATTAAGATAAGTATCTTTCACCTTTTTTCTGCCGGATGTATAACCTACGCTTTGAACCAAATATCTGTCCATATCACACTTTTCTTATCATCGTCATCGTTAGCAAATTTCAATCTTTAGACAATATTTGGAGAGATTAGAGATTTATAAACTGGTACACGATCAAATATTCCGTTTTGTTTTGTTTTAGTAATTTTGATACTGTAGTTCTGGACACTTTTCTGTCAATTGTTACATGGTCGTTTATCTCATGCTTGAGGTAAGTGGCAGTCTTCTTTCTAAGCACCCAAAAACTACATAAATAAGGATACTTAATATCAGTATCATTGAGTTTAGGTGTTCTGCTTTAAGTATTCAAGTATTCTCACCATGTCTCAATTTACTGTCAAGATGGATCAATGAAGCATAATCACAGAGTTGAAATTTACATTCTGTTATGGTGTAAAATAATTTGCTCCATAAAATGGAAAGAATGACAAAATATTCTCTTGTTCTAACACTTTTGACAATGATGTATGTTTGGAAAATAGTTATTCTAAATTAGCAGAAAAATTAAATTCACCACAGGCAATGAAAAATAAAATGTTCTCTGAAGATAACGTTTTCACCTAATTTTGTCTAATCTATTTTGTAAAGATAAAGTAAGATGAAATAGTGCTTGTTTTAAGGAAAATAACAACAGTGATTTTTGAATGAGGGAAAACTGCATATTTTCCTTTAAAAGTTACACGAGCTAAAGATTGGTAACTATTAAGAAAGTACACATCTGCTGTAGGATGATATATACTTCGCAGCTGTTTTACTCTCACACTCGTATTTCACAACTAGCTGTAATATACACTAAATTCATGACGTATTACATTCCTTGAGTATAAATCTTAATAAGTGGTTATTAGGCTACTTTCACTTCAGTATTTTCTTTAAAATTATAGAAATATTAATGCAATATATTTATGTTTTCAATTACGTTTCGTTAGTTGTCGAAATATTTACATACACATAATGAAATGTTTAGATCAATAACGGGCCCGGCATGGCCAAGCGTGTTAAGGCGTGTGACTCGTAATCTGAAGGTCGCGGGTTCGCATTCCCGTCGCGCCAAACATGCTCGCCCTTTCAGTCGTGGGGGCGTTATAATGTGACGGTCACTCTCACTATTCGTTGGTAAAAGAGTAGCCCAAGAGTTGGCGGTGGGTGGTGATGACTAGCTGCCTTCCCTCTAGTCTTACACTGCTAAATTAGGGACGGCTAGCACAGATAGCCCTCAAGTAGCTTTGTGCGAAATTCAAAAACAAACAAACAAACAATCAATAACGGGTACATAATTAAATCTGTAATTTAGCAAAACTAGAATTAAACGATGCTCTTGGCTTATTTACTCCTATTCATTAATATACTACAGGTATATCTTGAAAAATTAGAGGAAAATAAAATAATAAATGTAAGCAATAAAATGCTTTCTTGTACAATCGTAATAAATAAACTGATATTATTCGTTCTGGATAAATGCTTTAAGTTACAACTATCGAACATGAAGTAAACATCAATGAAAAGGTAAGATGAAACAATAGATCTTCAATAGTCGCAGCACTTGAATTTCTGTCAGGCAGGATTACAGTAAATTAACCTGTGAGACCTTCCCCCTGTTCTTATAAGCTATATTTTTGGAGGCCAGCAACACCAATCGTGGAGAGCGCGCATACTCGATTTGATTTTATTACACATAAGAAGCTTTACCTGCCTACACTAAAATTGAAATTATTTCAGGTAGTATTAAAGTAAATTAATCTATGAAACATAGGCCATAATTAAATATATCAATCAAAAAGGTTAGACCGCTTGAGTCCAAAACTGTAATTAGATAGCAAATTGGTCAAGAGATAACGGAACTATAAGCTAAAAGTTTATAACTGAAAAAAAAACTCAGAACTGTTCTACGAGTCGCTATGACACGGTTAAAAAAGTCTATTTGTTAAAAAATCGAACTAAAATTTAAAAACTTTGATGTTGAAATTATAAACTGTTTAATATAAGTACAGAAAAAATGTTAGTTTGTAAAACAAAACTGTTCAGAAAAAAATACAACTAACAATATGTATGGAAAACTAGAATCTATTTTTTGGAAACAATGATGATTCCGTGTACTGAAACTTAAAACTGGTTCCGAAAATCTAAGAATGTGTCTAATTTACTAAAACAAAAACTCTTCGTTTTCAACTTGAGAGGTGTCTTATTTCTTATAAACAAATAAATACATATATGCATGTGTGTGTGTTTGTGTACATGACTTAATGAAATGAAAATAGAAAACCAAAACAATGTCTAATTACGTGAAATAAAAGCAACAACACAACTGGCTGAAAACAGTATCAATGGAGGAGGAGAAAAAATGAATTTTGTAATAAACAGTCTGCTTTTAATATTATTAGTTATAGAATCAATATCGACAGAACTAAAACAAATTAAGTATATAAATATACTATATATCAAACAAGGAAGAACTGTTTTATGGACATACTTTCAGTCATTAACAGCTTAAGATCTTAAATACCATTATAAAGAATGTTGAGAGCCGCTTACATTGTCAAATGTCCAATTTTATGTCTATAATTTCGGATGGACGAACACAGTGGACTTAAAAAAAATGTTCCTTGACGTAAGAGATACTCTCATGTGCTCGTGGATACATTTAGTTTTTACCGAGATAGGTGGCCTTACAGCCACTACAGATATATTTATAAACAATCAAAGAGTGAAGAGAGACGGGTAGACAGACGATCCTTCGTTTTAAAGAGATGTCAAGAAAATGATGTTCATTTTCATCTGTGGGTAGAACTTTCTTACTAAAAGTGTTTAGAAAGCATGATACTTTGTTGTCATAAGTAGAGACTGTCCACGAAACTATGACTTTTTCAAGGTAGTATTTTTTAAAATATTGAAGTTCTCCGAGCATTTGTTTAATTAAACTTATCCGTCATGGCTAAGAAAAGTATTAGAGTTGTTTCTATTGAAAACCTCATAACCACTCCATTGTTTAGTGAAAGTTTTCCGTTAAACATAAATATATATTACTGAATGGTTAATTATAGATTCAAATTCTTTTCCAGTTAAACAATAAACAAGATAATCCTCTCGAAATAGTTTTCCAAAGAAATGTTGATTGTTTCATGTGACAAAATGTCTATCAATAAAGAAGTTACACTTTCATCAGGAAGGTATAATTGCTTTGAGTCAGTGAAATGAGAACGAGTCCAGGACAATAAATTAATTAATTAAATGTTAACGGTTTGAGAATACCTACATGGAATTTGCCTACTTTGTACCTTTACGTTACGTTTGCGAAAAGGATAGGTCGTAGTTGACTATTTATGGACTTTAATAAGGTAATGCATTTAACCAAGTCGTGATCTGTAAGGATATAATTGGTTGAACGTATTTTCAGTAATAGTGAGTTTATTTTCTGACGAACTAAGGAAACACTTTAAATGATGGAGGATATGTGCCTGAAAAATGGTTTTGAATTATACAGTGTCACATTGAATGTTTTAAATTTTTAATGTAGTCTGTTTTTCTTATAATGTAATTTCCTTCGTTCGAATGTTACAATTATATCGCTTCGATTGCGTGAAAGCTTCTTCCAAACTCTTTTATGGGAAGCTAAAATTATGTCTAGTTATTAAATTTATTCTATATTTATTGAAACTAAAGTTTGTGTTTGTTCTGAAGAAAAAATATATACGTTGAAACTAGAATTTGTTTTAAATTGGAGACTGTTCTTAAAGTGAATGAAAGAAAAGAATTTAAGCAGAAAATGCCGTTAAGGAAGACAAAAGAAAACAAACTTTCTGTTTAAAGTAATTTTTATCTTTTTATTAGAGTGTAAAATTTTTTTAAAAAAAAAAACAAGAGAATATCCCAGAAAGAGATTGATAAAAATATAATTCTTGAAATATAGAATGTTGTAAAAAGATTAGAGAGAGAATTTATTTTTAATAAGAGGTTTTTTACGATAATCTAAACAGGTGACATTTGTTATTAAAACTAGCTTGTTTTTAAAGGGAGATAAAACAGGAGACAATTGCTCTAAATGGGAACAAAAGGAAATCTAGGTGTTAAAACTGAAGGCTGTTCAGAGGGGATATTAAGGGAAGATTAAAAACTGTTCTTGAAGAACAGAGAAGAATGAATATGATTAACAGTACAAAAGATATTTGTGAGAGAAACTTAAATTAAGACTAAAAACTATTTAAGAAAATTCACAAACAAAAATAATTCATTAGCTCATATTAGAGATTATCCTGAAGGAATACAAAAGGAATATTTTGATTACACAATCTTGAGACTGAAACCCATTTGTTCTATATTAAGATCATAAAACTTTTAATTTTTATTTAGTGATTACAATAGACCTTTTTATTCAAAAATTGAAATTTTGTTAGGCATTACTTTTTTAATATGAACATATCAAGTAATGGGGAACTAGTAACCAACTACTGGTTGTGCATTTTATTGATTTTACATGTTCCGAAACACAAAGATTTCACTTACTTTTTCACTACGTCTCTCTACAAAACTTAACGTGAAGGAGTCCGTGAATTAATATAAGAGCTCCAGATTTACTTTCAGATCACAACGGAGCTTTAGTTCTCTCTGTAAGTGTCTTAATAAGCATGTATGGTCATGAAAGTCTTTACCAATCATGTTGATTTGTTTTGTTGCATTTTCATGCATTTTCTTTACATTTACACAAAGAACACTTAATGTAATGTCAATACAGCATTAAGACACTGTATCTTGTACATCGCATGGTCTGAGTTACAATTCATCCAAACTTAGACGTCTTCTGCCTTGTGCTTTGGCCATACTTTTGTAAATTAAGTTTTAAAAAGTAAATCGTATGTTGTAAATCATCTCATTTGACAATAAGTTCCTTTATCAGAGGGATCTGTTAGTTCACAAGTATTCATAACAGATAGATCACTAGAGGTGAAAACTACTTACTAATTTCTTAAAACTAAAGTTTACTCTTTGTTAGAACCAATCCCTCATCATGATTTTTAAGAAATCAATCTTGGACATTTGTAAGCTCTGTAAAACAATTATTCCCAGCAAATGTTCATTGTAGGTATGATGAACATGGAAAAGCTTTTAATTCTGCTAAACATAGTCGACGTTTTTATTCAACATGATGAACAAGGTAGGTACGTTTATCCTGTAATTAAACACGAAAAAATGTTTTTAGATTACTGCAATTAACATATGTGAAAAAACAGAACTATCCTAAACTGCTAAAAAAAGTAAAAACAAAAACGCTCACATTATTAACGGCTCAGTTCTTCAACAGTGCAGAGAACAAAACGTATTTGTTCCTATAAGCAAACAGATGAAAAACGTTTTTCATTTAATGTTATAAAGAAGTTTCAAAAATATATTATTTAAACTGAATAACATACTTCTTCCGATTCTTAAAAGTAAACAACTGGAAAAATTATTCTGTTCCACATAGAAAACCAAATCAATAATGTTGTTCATTATATAAAGTAAATAACAAAGAAAATTTATTACGTTCACAGGATAAACAAGAAAAATTTCGATCATATAGTGGACTGACAGAAGGGCAAATTAAATTACTATCTTTCGGTTAAAATAAAAAAACACTAAGAACCCCGTTTATTATGAAACGTAAAGAATTTACCAAATGTAGTATATGTCGCAAAACTTGCTTTTACTAAGTAGATATCAAACAGAAACAACAACTTTGAATTCTGTATAACAAAAAGAATAAAACCAATTTAATTATGGGCAGACAGCAATTTATTTTCTGTCTGTGTATATTACCCAACATCAAAACTTTCTTCGCTTCTATAACGTGAAAAAGCCAAAACGATTTGATAATATAGCATGTAGAAATGACATCGCCTGGTGTTATACAATCAACGATGCTATAGAATATTCTAATGGTACTGCCAACCTAAAATAATAGAACTATCAAAAATACAGCACGAACAAGTGAAATTGCTGTCTCTATCCAACAATTAACACCAAACTGTGGACCACAGATACTGCTTAGCTCTATGTAGTCAAGAATACGATATGGTGAGATTAAGCATTATTCCGCTTAAGAGACGAGATAATACTTTAATATCCTTACACCCGTACAGTTAAAGATGCTGTATCATGTAACAGTTATACAGTTAAGCTATCTTTTTTTTTAGAAAAAACGCTTAACGACTGTATTTAAACGTGTACGTTGTCACAACAAAATATTGACATGATGGATGTCACAACAACTAAACATTTTCTTAAAGCTTCAAGCGTGAAATCACGTATCCAACAACTTTATACAGCGATGATATAACGAATGTGTTAAACGATATTTTGTAAAACCCATTCCAATACAAGTAGATTAAACTATAACATATTTTTCACCAACAATAGAGCAACGTCTTTAGTTATGACGGCTGACGCTCTTCAGTAGCTATAGTATAAATAACATCAAGTGTCTTCAAACACTGAGAGGAATGATAATTCTTCCGCATTATATACAGTGTTGTAGTTTATCACAACAACACTTTGCTTCAGTATATATTTGTATGTGTGCATGCATGAGGTGCTTCAAAAATGATTTTAAAATACGACACAAAAAATAAAGTTTCGTCACTGTTAATGTGATATAATCTGATTAAAGAATGAAATACCGACTTCAAACGGACATTATTTTTATATAATAAATATATTAACTAGTTTCCCAATTAGGTAACATTAGCTGTGTTACAAACACTAATACCAAAACGAAATACTCGGACATAAGGTTATAAACCAATGATATTATTTTAGGCAATGTTATTTTAGTTTAGACGTTTATTTTACTATTTGCCAGAGAGAGGTTTGATGTAATGCGATGAGCTCGTGGCTTAAAACTAGAAGTTCATTGGATGCTTAAGAAACGATTTAAGTAGTATATAATGCAAAATAAGCCACAATTACCGAGTGATTCTGCTACAATGATTAATGAATCTATTGTAAGTTACGTCGAACCTGAAGTAGAAATATTATTTGATTGAACTTATTAATTAGTTAATTCAGTATTCTGTTTATTCAATTTATGTTTCAACAAAGAAATAAAGATAGGAAAAGCACCGTTAAGTACAAGACAAGGCAATTAGCAAATAAGTGAAATTCTTGTATTAATGTCTATTGTGAAGTTAAGCAATCAACGAAAATTAGTAATGTTAAATTATAGTTATTGAAGTTCAAAAACCAAAATACTTTAGTTATCAATACATGAACCGTTCATTGCATTATTCGTTTCACTGAATAATTAAAAATAATTCAGCTACCAACAACAGTAGACCCACCACATACATAGTGTATAGTGGTGTTGATATCTAATGTATAGGTAAATAACATTTTATCATTTGTTTTGTATAGCTGTGTTGAAGTGTTAATCCGTGTTGACGAGAAAACCCACTTGTAGATAAAATTATATATTTAAAAACGGCTGGTATGGGTACAGAAAGCACTAGTAGAGGAGCGAACAACGTTTCGACCTTCTTCTGTGAACCTGACAATGACCGAAGAAGATCAAAACGTTGTTCCCTCCTCTATTAGTGCTTTCTCTATCCATACCAGCCGTTTTTAAACATATGATTTGTGTTGAAGTGTAACATCCAAATAATTATTATCTTGTGCTATTGTGATGTTTATTATTGTTGATATATGAAATCTAGATACATAAGATATTGTGATATTCTTATGTATAATAAGTACTGTTAATGTCTAGATGCACAGCGTTTTGTCTTATTGTGTCGTATAGCAGTGTTGTTATAATGCCAAAATACACAATATATTGTCATATTGTGTTTTATAGCAATGTTAATATTTAATGTATAGATACACAATATTTTGACACAGTGTGTTGTACAGTGGTATTGATGTTTAATTCTAGATACACAACATATTGTATTATTGTATTGTATAGCAATATTACTATGTAATGTTTAGGTACACATCTTATTATATTCTGTTGTATAGTAGTGTTGAATGTCTAGATACACAACATATTGTCTTATTGTGTTGTATGCTATCGCTGATGTCTAATGTCTAGATTCACAACATTTTGCCATATCGTGATGGTTAGTAGTTTAGTAGTTCTGATGTCTGATCTCTAGAAAAACAACAACTTGTCACATTGTGTTGTATACTAACCTTGATGTCTAGATACACAATATCTTGACATATTATGTTGTACAATAGCCTTCATGTCTAGACACACAATATGTTTTCATATTGTATTGTATAGCACTTGTGTTGTGTAATATATAGGTACTCATCTTCTTATCATATTGTGTTTCATAGCAAAGTTGGTTTATAATGTCTAAATACTCAACATATTTTCATATTGTATTGTATAGATATGTTGACGTCTGATGTCTAGTACACAGAATCGTATAATATTGTACTGTGTAGCAGTGTTAACGTTTACTTTCTAGATACTCAACATGTTGTGTTAATATCTCATGCTACATACACAACATTTTGTTACATTGTATTGTATAGCAGAACTGGTATGTGTGAATCAAAACATACAGCAGTACTGTTTAATATAATAGTATACTAATTGATGATGGCTTCTCGTAAGTCCATGTACATTAGTTCCTTGTTACAAGTGATATATAATTCGATGTGATAAATACTAACGTAAAATTGTGCTTCTTTGTTACATTAATCTTCCCTCACTGGTCTATCATATAGATTCTTAGTTAATGATGTTGAATCCGATGTTTCCAGCCATGAATTTTCATTATACGTTTAAATAGGGATCATCTATTGAAGAAATTTTTCTGAATAAACCAAAAATAAATCCTGATTAGTATAATTCCAAAACTGTAATATATCAAATATCCTATGTGAGATTGGATTATAATGGATTCTTCTAAAACGTTCCCTTTATTGAAAGGTAAATTAAATTGGTTGAAGTATATCCTGGACATTTATCAAAACAAGTTATCAATACATTTTAGTTTTTCATATGTTTTCTATTTTAATCGAATATTTTGTACTGTTACGTTAAACAACAGAACAAACATATTCTAGGTTAATTGTGCATTGTTTTTAAAACTGACATTACTTGAGCATGGTTCATGAAATAATTATTCAACTTCCTACCTCTTAGACAGAAGTTCACAGACGATATCTGTAATGAAAAATGTTGTACGGCATATTGTGATATCTAATAAATAACTTAACGTTAGATGCGATACCTGCAGACAGATGGTGATATCACGTTGTTTTATTTGTATGATTGTTACACGACGGTGTAATATACAGCCTTCAATCTCATCCCATAGATTTTACATACAGTGAGGGGCAGAAGAAGAATTATCACTAAGAGTGTCTTAATTACTATTAATGACAGTAACGCCCTCTACACAAAACGGTTTATTTCAATAAACCATTTATCATTCGCAGGTTTGTTAGTTTAAGCAAAGTCTAAAAAATCGACAAGTTTATTTTTTGTTTGCTTTTATTTGGACTTTTCTTAAACCATGTTCTCTAAAATATTATAAAGATGTAGAAAAGATAAATAAAAAATTTCCAGATTATAAAGCTACACGTAATGTGTTTAGCCAAAATGCGTACTTTAATTTCTGTATTTTATTATCCAACTAAATACCAAATAAATCAATAAAGTATTTATTCAATACGTCTGATGAAGATGGTGCAGTTTCTAGCGTGTATTTTTATGCTTTTAACTTTATACAAATAAATTGTTGTGCATGTGGAAGCGCTGGTGTAGTCATCTTATTTTTATTGGAACCTATTTATTAGTTGAGAAACTAAGACGTGGTCTAATACATTACTGAGTGTTATCTGGAAACATATAAAACTATCCATCATGGTTTCAGAGACAAAAGTCTGGTAAGAGATGCAAAATACTAAGCTATCACATGGACATCAGTTGAAGTTAATATCATATCAAATAGTATTATCTAGTGACGCTGATAGCTGTACAAATGTTGGATTTATCAGCTTAGTCAATAGTTAGACTTACATTGCTTTACATATGAGAACAATTTATGACGACTACGACTTCACATCGTTAAAATACCCTTTCACATGTGAAAATTATAAGTTTCCATTACAGAAATATATGTTCTGGCTAGATTCTAAAGTCAACATAAATCTTTACTTCAAAATATGCTATCTCTTTTCTAATTCTCAGTATACTTCAGCTTCTATCGTAACTATAAAATTAACTCTCTGCAACTAATTTATTATTCAGCGCTCTTTTGCGCATTTAAATGAAACCAAATATCAAAATAGCGAATGTTCATCTAACGACTCAAAGGTAAACTCAAGGCTCTATTTCGCTAAAAATGAAGAGTTCTGTCACTCAGGTGGACAATCCATTACGAAGCTTTGTATAAATAAATATATGAAGAGCTAAAATTATCAGCATTTACAAGAAATGCGAGATTTGAAAGGTTTATGGGTTAACACATATGTTAATTTATATGCTACTTAAATGTCAGTTGTTTTGAAACTACGTATCTACATATCCAAATTCACAAATAAAATAAATAAATTCTTGAATTTATCCATAGATATCTATAATTTCTTAAATCTATTCACATTAGATACCTACAACTTCTAAAATCTATCCATATTACATATCTATAATTATCTGAATCTATCCATATTATATGTCTGTATCTTCTACAATCTATCAATTTTAAGTATCTATAATTCCTACAGAATCTATCCATGTTAGATACCTATAACTTCTAGAATCTACCTACATTAGATATCAATAAATTCTTCAATCTATCCACATAAGATATCTATTCTCTCCAGAATCAATCCACGTTAGTTGCACATATAATTCCTATCCATTAGATATTTAAATTTTCTAGAATCTAACTGTATTAGATATCTACAATCTCTAGAATATATCCAACCTTTTCATATCTATAATTTCTGGAATCCATCAACATTACATATCTATAATTTTTATGGAACCTATTCACATTAGATATCTATAATTTCTAGAAACTATCCATACTAAAAATCTATAATTTCTAGAATCTATCCACATTAGATAGTTATAATTTCTCGAATATATTCACATAAGATGTCTATGAGTTCTATAACCTATCCACATAAGATATCTATAATTCCTATAACCTATCCACATAAGATATCTATAATTCCTATAATATATCCACATTAGATATCTATAGTTTCTATAGAATTTACGCCCATTAGACATCTACAATTTCTAAAATCTATCCAAATTGGATATCTATAATTTCTAGAATCATTCCAAATTATATATCTATAATTTATATAGAATCTATCCATATTTGATACCTATAATTTCTAGAATATATTCACATCAGATATCTAAAATTACTAGAATCTATTCCCAGTACATATTTATAATACCTAAAATGAACTCACATTAGGTCTCTATAATATCTAGAATCCATCCAAATAAGATACATTTAATTTCTAGAATCTATCAACATTAGGTATTTATAATTTCTAGAATCTAATCACATGATATATCTACAATTTCTAGAATCCATCCACATTATACATCTAGGATTTCTATGAAATCTTCCCACATTACATATCTATGATTTCTACAATATATCCACATCAGATATCTATAATCTTTAGGTCCATCGACATTAGATATCTATAAGTTTTAGATTCCCTCCACATTAATATCTACAATTTCTGGAAACTATTCACATTAGACATCTTTAATTTCTAGAATCTATCCTCATTAGATACTTATAATTTCTAAAATCTATTCATGTCAGATATTTATAATTTCTAGAATCTCTCCACATTAGATATCTGTAATTTCTATAGAATCTATCCATATTAGATTTTCGTATTATTTCTATTCATCTCTTCACATTAGATATCTTTAATTTCTAGTATCTATCACCATTATATATCTATAATGTCTAGAATCTATTTCCATCATATATCCATAATTTCTAGGATTTATCCATATCAGATATCTGTAATTTATAGAATCTATGCACATCAGATATTTATAATTTCTGGAATCAATTCATGTTACATTTCTGTAATTGCTAGAATCTATCGGCATTAGATATCTATAATTTCTATAGAGTCTATCGATATTATACACCCATAAATTATAGAGTCTATGTACATTAGAGATCCATAATTTCTATAATCTATCCACGTTAGATTTTCATATAATTTCTATACATCTCTACACATTATATATCTGTAATTTCTAGAATCTATCCACATGAAATATCTATAACTTTTAGAATCCATCCACATTACATATCTATAGTTTCTAAAAACTCTCCGCATTAAATATTTATAATTTCTAGAATCCATCCACATTATATATTTATATTTTCTATAGAATTTATCCATATAAGATATCTATAATTTCTAGAATATATCCTCATTAGATATATATAATTTCTATAATCTCTCCACTTTAGATATACATATAATTTCTGTATAATCTATCCACATTAGATATCTATAATTTCTAGAACCTATCTATATTAGATATCTATACGGTTTAAGCCCCATAATGTTGTTGAACTTTTCATCTTGAAATATCTCTTAATATTATGTTTTTCTTCCTTAAATGTGTTAACGATCCATGAGTGCATTTGAGGTTGTCGGGGAATGTCCAAATAAGATATATGAGCTTGTTTTATAATTTTAAAGTAAAGTCTCACAAGGCTTTTCGGTTCTTAATTTTATCTACTATACTGAAAGGAATTCTGTTTGTCAATATCACCTACCTTTAACTCTTGGGCTACGCTTTTTTAACCAAATAGTTTTCTTTAGACGTCATTCTTTAGTAAAACTACAGTTCCAATATGTATACAAGAAATGTTTTCCTGTAAGAACGAAGTTTGAATCACAAACTTGAAGATTCAGAGCTCAAGCAAACTGATTATTAAGGCAGACTCTACCAAAATATTTTAGAAGTCACGAGTTCGATCAAAAAATAAGTAACTTTCAATTATCTTGCGTTTATGAGTAAAAAATTTATTACATTAATATTTGTTAAAATTAAAAGTTTTTTGTTCAACTTTGATTTTGGTTCTAATATTCCTTATGCGGTTTTACATTTCAAAAGGTTCTATATGGTTTTTCTTGAATAATAAATTTTCCAATGATTGAACAATTTTATTACACAATATTAAGACTTTTGATATATTAGCTAGAACAATTAAACCATTTGTTTCCATAATTAACATGCCATAAGTATCGCATGTTGACAATTAAGGAACCCCCATTAAGCATCACGTGACTGAATTGTTTGTTTTGCTTTTGGAATTTCACACAAAGCTACTCGAGAGCTATCTGTGCTAGCCGTCCCTAATTTAGCAGTGTAAGACTAGAGGGAAGGCAGCTAGTCATCATTACCCACCGCCAACTCTTGGGCTACTCTTTTACCAACGAATAGTCAGATTGACCGTCACATTATAACGCCCCCACGGCTGAAAGGGCGAGCATGTTTGGTGCGACAGGGATGCGGACCCGCGACCCTCAGATTACGAGTCGCACGCCTTAACACGCTTGGCCTTGCCGGGCCCCTGACTGAATCTTTCTGGAAGTTCATAGAATTGATCCAATGTAGTGAGTTCGTTGTTGTTGTTAAATTTCGTGCAAGACTACTCGAGAGCCA